>NW_027107323.1:282244-284334 GCF_000696795.3 Halyomorpha halys | reverse complement strand
TATATTGGTATGAATGTGCTCATTAATTACGATTACTAGTTGCCAATATTCATCAATAAATAAAAATCTGAATAGTAATTTCGAAAACATTTACATAATTTTTATCCATGGCCTATTAAACTTTTTTTTCTGTTTTTCAAAATCGTTTGATAAAAAGAAATATGGTCGCGTATACGCGATTAACATAAAATTAAAAATATATGAAACACCAATTTTAAATTTCATGTTCCGATATCAAATGCTATATGTTACAAGCTATTTTATCCTCATTTCATTATATTAAGAGGTAGTAAGAGGATCATATTCATTATATTAAGAGGTTGGTATTAATTTCTTAAATGAAAAATTGTTTAAATTATTCTTCTCAGTATAATTCCCTATTTTTTCCTAAAATGTCACATTACACGATCATCCACACATCTTCAAATATATAAAATTAATATCGTTAAATTTTTAGTTAATGATATTAATTATCAACCATTTAATAATAATATCTTTTTTTAAATTATTTATTTAATGTAATTTACAACTGTACAAAATAATACAATAGGTAAATATGTAGTATGTTTCATATACACTTAAAAATATTAGTATATATTTTGTAGTGAATGGGAAGTTTAGAGCGTTTGTCAAGTAAGTGTTGTAGCAATCGAAATCTACGAGCAGTTTCTTGTCGTTTCAGTCTTGTGTGAATAATAATATCAAACAATTAATTGCAATATTTTTTCTAAATTAATTTAACCATCATTACAGTATATTTTTGCTGAAATTCAATGTGATCACTTGAGTAATTCAAAGTAATGTTATGTTTAGACCTTTCAGGTAAATTAATCTTTCATATTATTATAAATATATAATCTATATAATACTTATTTATAAGATGTATAAGGAGAATGTTAGATATAGTGCTGAGGAGAATTCCAGCCTAAGAATTACATAATAATATACATATTAAGCAATTTCGAATTCCAAAATGTAAAGATTTTATTTTATTTTTGTTTGGAAAACAAGAAAACTTTTTTTCTATCGGCACTTCAAAAGAGACCTTTTCTCATTTATAGCTAACCAAAATTATGACAAAAAAAGGACGTTAATAATATATTTTATGTGTATTTAATTGATTTTTGAATAATAAAAAAGATAATAGAAAATATAGGATAATAGAAAAAAAAGTTGAAAAAAATTGTGTCAAACCTTTCTCAAAAGACATTCTCCATACGCTATCTACGGAAACATTTTTTGATTTGAAAAACAAATATCCTCTTTCTTGAATCAAAACTAGATAAAAAAAATTTACTAGTATGGAATAATAAAATCTGCTTAATATAAAGATAAATAAATTTTACTAGATAATACCCCTCAAACACGTAATATCTATACACAAAACAACATACTCATGCAAAATTCTATTGCAAAACACGCCATTATTAGAAGTAATTATGTCATTTCTTTCGTAAAAACTTGGAACGTTTAGCCTATAGCAATAAGTGGTTGTTAAAGACCCAGCTAAAGCGCAGTATAAGAAAATGGCCTCTTGCAAAAGTGCAAAATTAAGGAACGAATAGGGAAGCTAACTTCGTAAAAGGGAAGAGAGCTCCATCTGCAAAAGATCCTCCGGAGCAATGATAGGAAAGAAGAGGTTGTTGGGATCTGGTCTAAATGCAAAAGGGTATTTAGGGAGGTCGTTTAGGGGAAGGCATTAGGAATCATGGCCTCTACTTCACAGCACGAGAGATAGAGTGAGAAATATACAAATCCCTTCTTCAGATTTTTACTTCCTAAACTTCCCTACTACTTAGCCGCTTATCTTTAAAGTCATTTAATAAACAGTGTATATTTAATACAATAGCATCATTTTATGTATAATTAAATAAAAGAGAATTTTTATTTTCACATTATTTACTTTATGGTTTATTGACATATATTACGATCTGCCAAAGACTCGAGAAATAAGTAACATGGTTATAATTGATCACATTCATACCAAAATCCTACAATAAAAGATAATAAAATTAAATAAAAACAGAATCAAAATATATACATGATTAGTAAAATTTCGAACTAATGAGAGAAATTAGAAGAAACATTTA
>NW_027107323.1:275749-282194 GCF_000696795.3 Halyomorpha halys | reverse complement strand
TAGATTAATGATTGGAGAAGTTTGTCGGGGGTGCGGTCAGCAAAGAACAACATAAATAAACAAAACCATATTTATTTATTTTATTTTTTTTTAATATTTCTTTTTTATTTATCGGCATGATGGTACTTAAATACAGATTAAGATCGGCATGATGGTACTTACATACAGATTAAAACAATTTGATTTACTTGACAATGGGTTAGGGCGAGTTTAGTCTCGGGCCAAATATATTATTTGTATGAAAACCCGTACCAAGTTTACAATATTACATAATTTTAAATAGTAAAAATTAATTTAAAAAAATAATAATAATGATAGTTATCCAATTATATCAAAATATGTCTATGTAGTCTTAACAATTTTTATTAATTCATATCCAAAGTCTAATGTTTCAATTTTAGTTTCACAGCTTTGTATCGATTAATAAAATATGCACACAATAATGGCCAGTTCACATATATTATAATTAAAAATTAATCTATATTCACCACAATTACGTTTAAATAAAAAAATCAACTATTTTTAATTTTTAAATTTTTGTTTCAGTGTTAGGGACGAAGCTGGACCTCCCATTGCCTAAGCCACTGCACCTTCAACTGTTGGTAACTAGGAATGAAATTTTTTATAAACTTTTATATGAATATATTGATTCATTCCTAATGCTGTTCGCGATGTTACTATTTCCGATAAACCAAGGAGCATCTACTGCAATTCTTAGAGCCTATTTAATTTATATCCAAAGGAAAATAAATGTGCATTATTTTGTTCTTCGTCTTGTAACTATGTTCATTGTTAATTTAATGATGATGTTAATCATGAATTAAAATATTGCTAGTTCTCAAGGAATATTAATGCGAAATCTGATTTTATTTAATGGAATTGTTTAACACAAGAAGTATGTTGTTCATAATAGCACCTGTCTATTTTGTCTCTGAACAATATTTTATGTTAAAAAAAAATTGTTATTTGAAAATATTTTAATAATGCACTCGCTATCTAAAAGAAATATTCATTGAAAACACGCACATCAAGAAGTCTAACATATTTTCCCATTAATTTTTAAAACAAGTTGAAAACATAAAAAGCAGTTGTATGACACCGGCTTAGTCAACATACAAATTTCTGACTTTCAAACTCTAAAAATTAGAAGTGATATAATGGTGCGTGAGTTTTAAAAAATAAAAAAAAATAAAAAATCGGGACCCTCATAAGAAAATCAGTGGGTCCCCAGTTATGAAACTGATATGAAATCCCTACTCTTTCTCCAACGACCTTGATTGTGGTAAAAAAGTCTATTTTCTGGATAATATGGCAAAAATTTTAATGATATAAAATTTAATTATAATTTTGACATGAATAAAATGATACGTTAATTTTTCTATCCATCTAAATGCGGCTAATTAGGGGTTATAACAATTTAAAATAATTAAAAACTATCCTCCATAACATTCAATGTGGTTAAATTATTTATTGTTAAACTCTAACCAGTTGAAACATATATTAATACTAGGAAATGATCAATTACTAACATGGATATTTCGGTAATATTCATCAAATATTAAAAAAAAAAAATTCACTCTCCGGCAAATATTAGAATACAAATATACACTTCACCAGTTGTGCATCGATTTAAGCAGAGTGTACGGTTTTATTGAGGACCAGAATTTTTATTCTATTTTTATAGAACAGAGAATGCAAATATAAATAGTTAAAATGGTCATTATGTACATGGGTGGAATAAATAATAGAGGCTGAATTGGTAAATACTGCTCGGAGACGTTTTCGGTTCAGTTATCTTTAGTTTGTTATAATGTTGTAAACTTTAAATCGAAACAAATAATTAAATAGACAATTTATTCTGAATAGTTTTTACTTCTTGACAGTAAATTCTATAGAAATAAATTATTAAAAAGGTTTTGATACAAAGCTCTTTAGCTGAATAAGATAGTGGAATGTTACAAATAGATCATGGAGTAGAGGAGCTTTTATGGACTTTTTAAGTTATTTTAATTTTATTATTTTAAATGGGAGATCATCTTCTGATATTAATGGAGGTTGAAATTTTATATCACTAGAGGACTGTATATCTTTTTCGGATCCTCATATTTTAATGGAAAAAGAGAGAAAGGAGAAAGAACTGACCAAAGAACACTGTATTCTTTATTAATCAAATAATTTGGACTACGGGATGAATTAGAAATTAAAACTTGTATTATTGACAAAAACATACCATGATAAAAGTCGTACAGCTGAAGAGGTTTAAATGCCCGAGCTTTTTAAATTGACAAAAGAGAAAGAATTGTAGTAAATAACAAAAGCTTAAACCAGTTATTTATCTAAGTCACTCGAACTGATGAGTTAATCTAAGTTTTTTTTTCTATTTATTTATTATCTGTCATTTTAAAAATTAATAAAATTTACCTCAATTATTGGTTAATTCATATTTATTTATAATCTATTCTGAGATAGTTTAACTTCTCAATAGTAAAGCCTATTATACTATGCTTCTGATATGCACTTTAAAAATGAAAAACACGTAAATATAAAAGGAAGGTGGTGTGGGTGGACAAATAAAAAAAATAATAAATAAAATAAATGAATAAAATATTAATAAAACTATGTAATGTGAGCCAACGTTTTGCATGCCTAAAGGCTATCTAATCTAAAGATCTTTAGAAATAAATAACTAAAATAATGTAACAATGTAAGAGAATAGATAAGAGTAACAAAATTATTTGAAATAATTTAAAAGTAAATAATATTAAGAAATTAAGAGAATATTTAATATAGGCAGACATCAAATTATAATATACATATGCCTGCCTATATTTAATTTGCTAATAGTCTGCTTTTTGCTTTCAAATGTAACGTATTCGTTAACCACCAATCTCTCCCCACTCCTCCACCCGGTTTATCTTCTCATCTGCCTTTAGCTTCATTTTTGTTCTTGTTAGGTGGGCGCCCTATTTTGTTCATTATTTTGCTTATTTCTTTACTTTTATTCTTATTTCCCTTTTTTCATCTTTTAGTGTGTACTGTTTTTTTTTTAATATTTCTTTTTTATTTTCATTAATTGTCTAATATTTTTTTTCAATTCTTGTTCATTTATACTTTTAACTGTAAACCTTCTTTTCGTTTTCTTTTATTTACTTTGTTCGTTTTTTTTATAAACGTTCACATATTTTAAATCATATTTAGCCACACCTTAGTTTAATTTTATTTCATGTTCTTTTTTTACTTTGTTACGAAGATGGCCTCGTGACCTTATATTTTAAACTGTTTTTAGAGTTCTACTACTGGGTAGTTTCTCTACATCCTGTATCAAATCATTATGTCATTATGATCAAATTTACTGATTGTATTTTTTTATACAGTTGTAAATATCAATAAATAAATAAAATAAAAAAAAATACTTTGTTACTTCATTTTAGTAGTATCTTTTTTTAGCCCCGATGAAGACCTGTAAAGTGGAAAGAAACGTTGGCTCGCGTTAAATAGTTTAATTACTATATGGGATTTTTTTTTTTATCGTTCCAGGACAATTTCCTTTTATACATTACACACGGTCAGTCAATAATCTTCCAATATGCCTTGAGAAAAAAAGTAACGAGTAACGATAAGTAACTGTGAATTTTCGTATTAGTTAGAGCCTGTTAAGAGAATAATCCTTCATTGATTAATTAATTACTAGTTCAGTTTAGTTTGAGGGTTTCTAAAATATTGTGTTTCATCAGACTTTAGTACTATACGAGGTTTAAAGATTAAATTAAGATATATATTTTTGTATATATTTATAAAAGAAACGATTACAGAAAAGTTTTAATGTTAAAAAAGGAAGGCCCAAGGATCAAGTTACTTAGGAACAGAATGAAAAGTCACAAATTATCCAGCTCCTCCTCATTATAAGTTGCCCAACCCAAAGTGGTTGAAATCACGTAAAAGCCTAAGCACAGTTGTTTTCTGTTTGTTATTCAAGTTCGTTTTACATATTGCAGTACATATCCTTCTTTTCCATTATTCCTCAAGTTCGGTATTTGCATTTCTTCTGGGTAATGCATTTGTAGACCCTCCTTCTGAGGGAGTGCTTTTTCCCAGGAAACTTCTTTGAACGTAAATAATCCTCAAAGAGGCTCAGAGGAAAGTTATAATGTCGTTTCCTTCGTACTAACTTATATCGCGGTCTTTATATTTCGTAGAAAACATGGGGATGTGTTATTTACTATAAATATGAGCCTTCTGCGAGCATATAAATGCAACTACACATTTCCTTTTCAAATACTTGTTAATATATCTCGTTTCGAACTTTTTTCCCTTTTTTTTCAACAATTTTCGTTTCAGTAAATACCTATGCTTATCCCTAAACATTTAATCAATGAATGTAGATATGTATGAGACAAGGAAATTTACGTTCCAAAACTGATGACTCATTCCAAACATAAAATATTAATTAGATATTATTATACAAAATACTTTACCGGAACAAAATAACTTAATTAATTAATTATGAGAGAGTTGACCGTGGATGACTTATACGAGGAAAGTTTTGTTAAACTTTTCTTATATTTTGCCTCTTTATCAATTGTTATGGTTGCATATATTTTCTTTCTCTCAATTTTCGTTTTCTTTTCATTTTTAAATTATTAATAATTTGTATATTCATACTTCTTTGCATTATATATCTTCATTTTTATTTTATTTCCTTAATTATGTTGTTTTACCTACTTATCCAATTACCTATGTATACATTTCATTTTCCACTTCTCTCATCACTTCATTTTATTAATTCCATTCTGTAAAATTATTCACTTTATGGCATTCTGTTTATATATTTTTTTTTTATTTTCTATATTCATTGGTTATTATCTTGTTCTGTTTTTAGCACTGATGAAGGCTAGAAACTCTAGCCGAAACGTTGGCACGATTAAATAAGTTACATCAACTTAGTTGTGTTTTATTTTTACCGCACCCCCAACCATCTTCTGCTCGTATAAAAAAACTTAATGTTTTTAAGGTGGTGAAAATAACGAATCACTGCATTTTTGCCTTCATGCCGATACCACCAACCGTTCTCTACACAGATCTGTCTAGTGATGCCACTCCAAAACCAAATCTACTAAACAAGTTTTAACGCAAGCCTCCTCTTTACGTTTCGGTCTACCCTTTTTTTTAAGGACGTTTACCCGTTGGCGTATAAGCCCATCTTATACGCCGTATGATGTAACCGTAAGTCATATTAAACATATAATTCTATAAAAATGCATAAATGATATTTTTACATGACGGTATGGAATCATGAATAATACCCGTGTCCCTTTCTTTTAATTAAATTAGCTTATTTATTTTAATTTTATTTCACAATTCTGTAACCTTTAAATTTTTTCCAAGTGATTTCATGGACTAGAAAAAATTTCATTTCATTCCAGTTATAAAATTACATTGACAGCTTTATCATCGCTTAAGATACGATACCTTGTACGTCAGAAAAAATTAAGAATGCTATTTGTATACTTTTTGGACAAAAAACTCAACCACTCATTGTAGAGACACCTCATCTCAACCATCGTATTCAAGGATATCTATACATTATTTTTTCTTTCATGAATTCTTTCAGGATATCTACTGATGCTAGAATATGCTATAGAAAGACTTTTTCAGGCACAAACCACCATAACTTGAGATAACCATCATGAATGAAAATGTTCTTATTGTAAAACTAATTAACAATTTCAATTATCACTATAAATCTTCAAAATTATAGTTGTAAAAAACTATTGTGATTTCTGAAACTACTTGTTTGAATTTCCTAGAAAAAATATTACATTTACAGTCTTGACACAAAATGATATACATTATTCAGTTTTGAATGCATAGAAATGCTTTTCATATAATCGACCAATGCTACATGAAACATTCGTGTATTCTCAATGAAAATAACGACATTCTCTTCACTTTCCGATATCATAACAGTTAACCATTTCAGTTGTATGCACAACAAGGAGAAGCCATAAACGCAAACAATGTACCTAATAAAGTCAACATGACCCGCGAAGAAAATTATCACGATTGAAATAAAATATTGGTAAAAATTATTATGAGCTGAAAAATTAGAATAATTATAAAACATATATCGTTAAAAAAAACATTAAATAATGGTTCGGAAAGCATTAGGAGCTTTTATCCCAGATTATAAGTAGAGGAAGAACATCAGAGTGCAGAAGCTGATCAGAAATTATATTAGGTCTGTTTTACTAAACTCTTTTTACTGACAATAACTGTCAAAAGTACGTTGAGCACAGTCTGGAATAGAAAAACAGTACTGCAGGCAATTTTTTACATTCATTGAAACAGGCTACTGAAAATTGAAACTAATAATTATATAGCGGGGGATAGTGGTTAGTTTCAAACGCTATTTCTCTCTCTCTCTCTCTCTCTCTCTCTCTCTCTC
>NW_027107323.1:271291-275649 GCF_000696795.3 Halyomorpha halys | reverse complement strand
CCTCCCTCCCTCTCTCTCCATCAATCTTTTAATTATTATATAAACACATTTATTTATTTACAAACTGATTGTTTCAATGCATGCTTCTATTCATTTAGTTATGCTTACACTTTTGAATTTTTATTTTTATTTCATATATTACAAATATTTTTACAGTAGAAAATAGTTTATTGGGCATTTTTGTTTAAGATTATATTAATGTTTAGTATACTTTGTATATCCCTCTTTAATTATTTTTATAGCCCATACTTATTCATCAATTTAGTCTTGAAATTTACATAAATATATAAAAATTGGCTCTTTTATCCCTATTTCATTTTATTTTCTTGTTTGATTTTGTTCATTTTTATAACATGGACAATGTATGCTAGCAATAACATGTTTATGTGTAAATTTTTTAAATACATTCATATAGTATGCGGTTTCGTATGGAGTGTGCACAACTTTTTGATAAACTCTTCTTGTAAGGGGTTAATAAATTAGAGAATTTTTTTTGTAATATTTTCTTCAATTTGTTTAAATTGGTGCTTTAATAGTCATGCAGGGAAAACGGATTGTTTTCAATTATCTATAAAACTATTTTTTTTTCTTTTAAGGTTTTAGAAATTTTTTTTTATACCATTTTCCAAATTTTAAACTAAGTCAAAATTTTATAAACAAAATCATCATTAATAATTTAAACTTCATATGTTTTTGGAATACCAATGATCGAGTAAGTAAGTGCAAACACAAGCATGAAGGTTTTGTTATATAGATAATTATAATAACTTCTTTCTTTTTATTTCTTTATTCTTACCTTTCATTTTTTTAAATGAATTAAATAGCCCTATAAAAGACCTAACAAAGGGCAGTCGTTGGAAGACAGAGGCGACTGCTGGTTTATCTGAGGAAGGCAGGCGAGCGAGTCTTGGTTTTATTGTTCTCTTTAATTGTTCATTCATTGTGATTTATGAGAGAGGGCGGCTGGGCTCGGCGATAGGAGAGTCTCTGGCAAATCTAGCGGAAGATATCTCCACCATTCTCGTTCCAGTATGTTCTCCACCATCAGCTACTGATAGTATCCCTCTGTATTTCGTTCCCTTCTTTGTCCTCCGTCTTCTAAATCTCTGAGGATACCCGAATTCGCTTAAGACGCTATATATCATCGTTTAAAAAGACAGAGAGGGGAAATTAGAAACGTTTCTGCTTTTTATCGCATTAATTTAGATCTGATTCTCGCAGTAAGTTTTTTTCAATGAATTGATAATTTTGTTTAATTTTATGATAAGACGTATCAAAGATCTCAAAATCTAATTTAAGAAATTTTATCTTAATTATAAGCAAACTTAATGAAATTATCAATATTTGATAAACCAGTTGCCGAATGATAGGAAAATAAATTTATATGACACAGCGAATAACCACAAATCGACTAGAAGGCACAAATTAATTCAATTTTCTTCTCTTCAACGGGCTGGACATGTCAGGTTCAACTATATGCTGTGTTTCTCTTTTCTCCTTAAAACTGTGAATGCACACTTGAAGGTTTTTGAGGAGAAAATTACTGATATATAAAGTTATTCTCAGAGCGGCCCTCCTCTGCCGAGCACCTATAATGGCTAACATAGCACGCACAACAGCGAAGATACAACTACAGTTTCAGGTAATATCCTCAAATACTACTACAGACGTATATCCATATACTGCTTTACAAAGTGCGAAGACTGACTACATCCATATGTCACTTGGACTTCCGACAGTCACGAAGGCACATAAAATTCTTGGATAGCCTCTAACATAATAATAATATTATTTATTGATCTCGGGACTGATCCGTTTAGAATAATATTACAGACGTTAAAATTAGGTTTTAGAGCCTTAGAGTCAAATTCAAAATCAAAATGGAATTATAAACCATCATAAAATATAATGAAAATAATAAATTTGAAAAGATAAAAATAAACAACAAAAATGAACAGAATATCTAAAATAAAATTAGAACAAATAAAATAAAACCATATGTCACATCATAAAACACAATGTTTTTATCATTATTTACATAATGATCACCTACACGTCCTACTTCAAAACTCATATAATAACAACAACATAGTGTTTGATTTATATATGAAAATACATATATATGATACCATATCCTTGAAACTTTAATAAATAAGAATTAAACATTATAGTTTTTTTACTATGATATGTTGGAAAGTATGGAAAAAAAATTAATACGATATATAGTTTTATTGTTATTTATCAATCTTTTGGTAATATAGAAATATATACGTAGTTAGATATATAGGCCATAAAATTTGTTTACTGTCCTTGTTACCATCTTGGAGGAAGAAGTATAAAAGAGAGATTTATAATTCGAAAATTGCTTTAAACTGAAATTGAGTTCTACGAAATTTAAATTCATTTTCAGAGAAGTATTTCGGTCTGTTTGATCATTTTAATATTAATGTTAGTACATGAAATGGGATGCTGTTGCTCAAACGTGAAGATATTTACCTTCAGAGTACGGAAGGGTGAGTTGTGTCAACTTTACTACACATTGGTAAATGTCTTAGGCAAATTTACATTGGTATAATTTACATATACATAATTCTGACTTCCTCGAGTGCCTCGTAAACTGATGACTTGCCGGAAAGTTCCCTATCAGTTTTTGATACTCTGTCTCTCCCAACGTTTTCGTTAATGACTTTTCGATCTTTCTATGATTAATATAGAAGTTTCAAGTGTTCAAGTATTGTTGAAACAATAGTTAAAAAAAAAAAAAGTTATTTTTAACCAAAATGAATTTCTGTATTAAACCTTTTGCAGAAAGTAACATGATTTAATTTAATGATTATATTGTACGATATGTATCGGATAATGTATATAAGAGACTGTTTTACCTAGACCATATAGTACGAGAGCCGGGAAGATAAAAAGGCAGTTATTTCACCCCAATTTTTGATTACTTTAATGAAAACTATGTATAATTACTAGTAAAAAATGATGAGTCTGCCAAGTATAGGTAGGGGGAATAAAAAATGACGGCTGTAACAAAACCTTAAAAAAACATTAATTTTTCATTTGGAGCTCTATATCTTAGAAACTACCAACAAGACCAGAAAACCTAAGAGAACATTATTTAAAGAAGATTGAATTTGCAAAAATATTAGCCCTAATAGAGCTATTTGCATTCAATAGTTCTCGAGATATAGCTTTTTAAAAAGCAACATTTCTTAAAAATCTACTGAATGATTAGTAGATTTTCCATTTATTTTGAGAAATCTATCTCCGGAAATATGTGACGTATAAATTTCCATTAGCACTAAAATTAAAGCTAGTTTAACGTACTACAAAGTGGTTTAAGACCTTTACCTTTGTAGGAATATTTTTTTTCATGATATTTCCTCAAATAAATTGATTTATAGTTGTTCGGACAATAAGTTTGAGTTTTGAAAACTTTATTTCAGAAACCATAGGACGTACAGACGTAAGTCAGCAGTCAAATTTAAGCTAGTTAAATTTACTATAAAATAGTTTATAACGTTTATCTATGTAGGAGAAGCAGTTTTGATGTTATTTGACAAAATAAATTCACAAACTGTTAATTTCTTGTTGTTGTATAAAATGTTTGAATTTTTAAAAAATATATCTCTAGATCCATAAGACGCTCATACATATGTCTGCCAGCACTAAAAATAAAGGAAATTTAACTTACTGTAAAATAATATATGACACTTATCTTCGTAAGGGTAGTAGTTTTTATGATATTCGCTTGACCATATAGTACAAGAGCCGGGAAGAAAAAAAGTAATTTATTTCACCCAATTATAGTAAATTATGAATAAAAACTTGGCAAATGAAGATTATTTCGAACAACTATTAATCAATTTATTTTAGCAAATATCATGAAAATTACTCCTCCAACGACGATAAATGCCATAAACCGCTTCATAGCCCATTAAACTAGCTTTAATTTGAGTGCTAACAGACGTCTGCACGTCAAATGGTTTTTTGAGATATAGATTTTTCAATATAAATTCACTAGCTACTGATCATCCAGTACGTTCCGTACAACATTTTTATGAAATATTGCTTTTTAAAAAGCTATATCTCGAGAACTATTGAACGTAAATAGCTCTATTAGGGCTTACATTTTAGTAAATTTACTCTTATTTAAATAATGTTCTCTTAGATTTTCTATTGTAAAATCTAAAGTGTTAAAGATATAGAGCTTCGAATGAAATGAAACGTAATTATTTTCAATTATAAATTTCGTATAGTAGGAACAAGTACTTATGATTGCGAATAAATTTTTTTTATGCTTTGAAACAATCTTATTTATTTTAATGAGACAACGAAATACAAATTTATGTATA
>NW_027107323.1:268562-271241 GCF_000696795.3 Halyomorpha halys | reverse complement strand
ATATATTCATTCTCAAAAAATACATAATAGGCATAACGGTGTAAGAAGAGATTCATACTATTGAATATCTTTGTATTTTTTATTATATGTATATTTTATACATATATGATATGTGTGAACACTTAAAATTCCTTTATTATTACAGCCTGTAGAATTATTTTTCATTTTAGGAGTACCAGACTCCCCTACAGAGTTTTGGGTCTAAGGGTAATAAGCAAAGACAATCCTTATTATAAAAGTGTATTTAAATTTAATATCCTAGAATTTACATTAATATAGATTTTTTAAAAAATTATATCAAAACCCATTGTTTAAGAAAATGTTATCTAGAATGTTCCAGAATGCCTATTGGTGAATTAAGATTTTATAAATGCAGCTAATAACATCAGGGTAGCGAGAACACGAAGATCAAATGCTGACACTACTAGACCTGCAGCAGACACGAGTTCCCAGCTATGATTGTCCAAACGCAATTCTTGTGAATTTTATCAAGGAGTGTGTTTGGACATCAACGCTTGGTACCGATTCACGTTATAGTACATCAAGACACTATTTAATTTGTTTTCGATTGCTTATTAATAATAAATAAATTGTTTGTTATTAATGTAAATTGTTGTACATATAAGATTGTTGTATTTGTTGTTTTTTCATAATGATATTGAATTTAGTAAACCGTCAGTTAACTGGTAAAACATTAAGTTATGACAGGTTTATTAAATGCTAATCCTTTTTTGATATTATTTTTATTTAACTGAAAATACAATCACTTTATGTTTTCATTTCTAAGCCACACCTTATGTCATTATATTTGAACTGGATGTCACAAGAATAATTTTGTAACGGGATCTCTACCCATGTTCATTCAAAATGAAATTTGTATTAATAAAACTGTTTTTTGTTTTTTTATCCAATATTCTTATATTAATTAAGTTATTCTTCACGATGAATTTTTTTTTTTTTTACCATGATTTTATTTTCTGCAATCTTTGAAAAAACAAAGTAATTTTTTTTCGAAAAAGTCAATATGATTTTTATTTAAATTAATTTCATTATTATTTGATTTATTTTAAATAATTATTTGTTGTATATTTTTTTATAAAAAGAAACTAAAGTCAGATGTAGTTTTTATTTTATTTAAAACTTTTTATCAGTAGTGCTAATTGCCTGCATACATGAAACAGTTTTTATAGTTGATCGATTTGATTTAATGCTATCGATTCGTATTGCACCAGTTCAATCGTTCAAGAGTTTTCAAACGTATCCAAAAATATGATATACCCAAAAAAAATATTCATATTTCGATATATCTGGCCCAATATTTTGAATCTTTGAAAGAAAGGAACGGGTGAGATAGGATAGCTTTATAAGTTTTAAAATTCTGTCTTTTAGTTTATTTAAAAATGTACAACTGAATAGAAAAGAGAGTAAACAAATATACAAATTACAACCTTAATGAATAAAGATTCCATCAATTGGTATTTAATTCGGACGAAATCCGAACAATATGCATTAAATGTTTATTGTCATGCTTTTTTCCAAGTCATCAATATTTGCTTTCTAAAATCTTTATGTTTACTTTCGAGCTATCGTGTGTAAAGCTGAGTCAATTGCCCCGCCATCTGGAACAAGTTCAAAGAGCACACCCCCTTCAAAATCCATCCAAACGAAATCATAGCCCTTTTTGAAATATTCATAACCCTTCAAGCGTTTGATCCCGATTGCTGCCTTATTACGATGTAACACCCCTTCATCTTCCGCTGCACATGCTTTTTCAACATTCAAGTGACGCATTAAAATTAAAATGCATATAGGTTCGCCATTAGAATGCACTCTGGACAAAGTGATTTCATTTCTATAGTCTGCTAAGAATCGACAAAATGGAGTTAAATACGTAGAGGCATCCTGGGCTAAGGGATGCAGAAGGGAGAAAAAATCCCGTAGAAAACAGCAATGTAAGTAAGAATATAAAACCTTTCTTATTTTGTTGTGTTATTACTTTATTTATTGATAAATTTTACAATCTGCCGCAAACATGGGCAATGAGTAATAGAGGTAATTGAAAACATTCACACCAATAATTAAAAAAAAAGAATAATAATAAGTAAAATTAAATTAAAATATGTTTATAAATAGACAAATAAAATGAACAAAGTAAAATAAATTATATATAATTTTTACAATCTCGACCTGAGAATACTCTATCCTCCACATATTAGAGGTACAGCGGAGCCCTTCGAGATCTCTCACCACGTCAATGGTAATGAGCCAGTGGAGGCTGAGCAAGTGCGCTAAAGCTAAAGCCATTCTACATGACTGGAGCATCAGGCCATTACCAGAACTCCAATTGTCGATTTTATTTTACAAAAGATCTCTTGGCCACTGCCGTTTCAACCTTTGAGGTGGATTTTAAGGATGGGGCGAACTGGATAAGTATTGAACTAAAGGATAAGAATAATTAGAAAGGTTTATATGGAATTTTGAGAATTTGGTCAAGGATAGAGTTGGTAAGTTGGTATTTCAGCTGCAGAACAAAATTCATTTTCAAAACGTTCGCGTGATTTACCGTCCAATAATCTGAGGCAATACGTCATCAATATAAATCCGGAAGGGTCCTGAAAATTCATATTTTTGAAGGCCGTCGCACTTTCTAACACTACCTCAGCAAAATTTTCCAAAGAT
>NW_027107323.1:262633-268000 GCF_000696795.3 Halyomorpha halys | reverse complement strand
AAATCTAATAACTCATCTTCAAGCTCAGATAATTCAATTTTATTTTTATCAACTTTAGGCGCCATTACTTACCTTACAAAAAGAAATATAAAATAATTAATTCAATTCTCATGCAAAACTTTGCTATTCAAAATTATTTAATTACTAATAATTAATAACAAATAACAAATCTAGACTGAAAACCAAAAATATGCTCAAATATACAAATTTTATATAAAGTTTATATCTAAGGTCCAGAATACCAAAAACCTGTGTTAAATTTACAAATAAATATCTATATCCAAGGCCCGGAGGACCAAAACTATGTTAAGCCACCTCAATTCGACATAGTCTCCTTGTTGGAAAGCTTAACTAAAATGAGTTGATAAAGGTGAATTATGCAAATTAATTACCTAATCATTCGGTATTTGCTGGATTATTTTTAATTACTAATTCGCATTCATTAAGATATCTGCAACTGAAATTTAAAAATTTTCAATTATTTACATTTGAATTTAAACTTTTATTGTGCATGATATATTTAGATTTATCTAAATACAAAATAGCGACAAAGGCTTGTTATTTTTCACTTTTAATAGCGTGCCTTCTGTCCAGAAATGTAAAAGATATAATTTACAAAACTATTATCTCTCTTTTTGCTTAATATAAATTCGAAAGTGGTATCAGGGTAAATTAAAAATGTTTTTATCTTTCTTAATGCGTAAAATACACGGGCCAAAGAGGGTTGAGTTATCTAAAAATTCAGAAGATTACACAATGCCAAAATGAATGAACTACATCCATTGGATGTAATTGATGGAATAACATTGTTGTGGATAAAATGAACATGAAGATTTGCAGAACGTAGGAACGAACAAAGTTCTTGAAAACGCTGACTCGACTGGATAGAAGCATTGGGTAGAGTATTGCCCTAAGACTGATCTTATTGATTTAGGTTTGGTTGACATATGTAGCAGCTAGTTGTGAAATCGGCATCGAACCTTCGAGTTCGCTAAGCCTTTCTCTTTTTATTCCCTTCTATAGGATAGTTAGATTTAAACAGAAAATATACTCGTAAATCGCACATAGTAAATTTCTTTCCTTAAGTCATCCACATTGCTACGAGTAAAATTGATCTATTTGACACAGATCAATTTTACTCGAAATTAAACATGTATGACAATTTTTTCTTTTTTCTTTAGTATATCTGAAAATATCATGAGAGAATGATGATAACAATTAATTAAAAAAAAAAACACACATAAAAAGAAAAAAGATCCAAGCTGAGAGGCCGGTAAAGATGGAGCGTGATTAATGCCCGATAATTAGCAATGGCCGGGTCCCAGGAGTAGGGAGTGACTTTTCTCCAACTTGGTCCCATAAGAACCCGCGATACCAGGAGCCTGTTTTTTCTCCAGAGCAAGTCAATCTTCATCAATCACAGAGTTCTTCATCCTCCAGCTCCAGCCGACGGAGGTGCAAACAACCATTCCGTCTCTTTTAGCATTTTCTTATACATTAAACAGGATCCTGTTCAATCCAAACATCCCTGGACCGGCGCCAACCCTCTAGGTCATTTATTAAATCAATCGAGGTCAAATATGTCCACACTCATTTTTTATCCGATATGAACAACAGTTCAACCATTTAAAAGGCTATTTGATTTTGTTCAAACATTCATGGATGCTGATTTTAGGGATTTCTATAGAATATTTAGTACATAGGCAAATACCAAGTGTCATTTTAGAAGATTTTATTAGTGAGTGATACATATTATATAGTTGAACGTTTAAAAATCAAGTAGAAGTAATAAAAATAATAATAAACCACTATTATACTTGGAGGATTTATAAGACAATGTCAAGAATTATTAACATAACGAAAACTCAAGGAATAAGGAATGAAGTCAAAAAGGATGAACGAAAATACAAGTTTTTTTTTTTTTAAACTTATGATTGTTCTGTGTAATTTAGTGTGAAACTAAATATTACTCATGGGCGCTCTAAATACATTATGACTGGCATGGTTAAAATAAATGGGTGGACTGTATGATTAACTTATTAACCCTTATATATGACAAAAGAAAGTCTATAATGAATATGAACATAAATATAAAATCAATACAAATGATAGAATTTGTTGGCCAATTAAATGAAATAGAGAGAGATGAAAATTCCGTCATGAAATAGATGAAATATTTATAATCAAGTCATATCAAACTACAAATAAATGAATGTTGATTTTGAGTCATCTAGCTTTGATTTTTTTTTATTAGGCTTACTTTTAGAAAATCAATTATGGAATCTGCTCTTTTGTTCAGAATATAAATTGTTTAATTCGTCATTGGTTGCTGTGTGAGAATTTCTCTCACGTAAATTTTTTTTAGGGTCTGGAAGCTGCTAGAGGAAGACTGTGGTTACCATATTTCTGGAATCGGTAGTTCACAGTCACTTCCTTTTACACCTAGCCCCCTCCACCACTCTAGCAGCTCTGGATAAGCGTCTAGGCTTCTTTCCCTGACAATATATCCTTTTCGTGAGACATTTTCTCACGCGCGACTAAGGCTGCTATAAAAATATTCAAGTTGTAAGAATTTTTCTCACGTGCGACAAGTTTATTTTATCCATAAAAATGTTTTTTCTCGAGGGAAAACATTAGCAGAACTAGGGATACGTAGGCTTAAAGAGGCGGGGACTTCATTAGGTACGTATGATTTACTATGAATTGTATTTTGATACTATAAGTGTATGTTAGGGTGGTCGTTATAATAACAATTTGTCTTTTCATGTTTTCACTTCATCGCTTGCGCCGTATGAATACTATTTTTATGTTAATTTCTGGGTTATATTCAGACATTCTAAACAAAAAAGAATTGCCACTATTGTAAAAGACCGATAGGTCCCAGTCATACAGTGCTCACTTGCACCGGTTGTGCACAAGAGATTTCTTCAGACTAAGCATTTTTTTTTTAAGATTAGTGTTAGTGTTTGGATCTCGTGGAACAATACCAGATAGAACAAGGAGCTTCTTAGAAGGCCTAGGTGTTAGCATTGGGAATATTGCGGTCTTGGCGGAAAATATTATTTTGGACTCCCTGTGGATCATACACCATCACCTATATGGGAATTAGCTCGGAGATTCTTCTTTGTTTTATTTATTAATTTTAATATGTTGGGCTCTCTATTTGTGTGTTTTAAGGTATTTATTCTTAAAATATTTTATTTTATTAATACTATTTTTTTTGTTTTTTTTCTATTTTTTTTGTTTTTTTTTAAACTTATTTATCCATTCAAGTGTTTCCTGTAACCGGTTTTTTTTATTATATTTTCCTTTTAATCTTTGTGTTAGTCTTGTTCTCGTAAAATGTATCTATTTGTTTGTTCTTGGTAGACTGATCTACTGCTGTGACTATGAATGATGGTCTGATCTCACATTGCCATCTAATATTGAATTTGTTTAGCGGGTCACTGAAGAGGATCTAGGAGGGTGAATTCCGGAGAGCGAATTTGTTGATCGGGTGAATTGAATAATTGTGAAAGGGTGAAATTGGAGGAGCAGAAATGAGAAAGAAAAATAGGAATGAATGAAACATTTGTATTTGTTTTACAGACCGAAATGGATTGTAAAAGGAAACTGTAGGGGTGAAAAAAATTGTTTATTATATCCTATTATTGCATCTCTTTTTTTTTATGATTATACCATGTATGTGTAATTTATATATGTCCGATTACGGATTGATAAGTATGCTGTGTGAGATAGCAAGCTAATGTATTTAGGCAGCATAGATAAATAAATAAAGTATTTCTCTCTTCTTATAATATGACTTATCTGCATTTTGATCTATAACTTTGTCTGTATAAAATATCATAGTATGTTTATTACTATTTTAATTATGTTTGTTTTTTTAATTTTTTAAAACTTACTCTTTTTTTTTTCTTACGTCGGCCCTAGACTCCCATTGGAGTCCTACACTGCTTAGTTTGCTCTTGTATCAAAATAAACTTTGTTTATACTTTTTTTTTGTTATGCTTAAACAAACCTAACCTAAATAAAAATTTTATATTTTAATGTAAGAAAAAGTCTCACGCGCGGCCATCCGAGTTAAAATCAACCTAGCAACCGATGACGGATTAAGACTTCTACTCAATCATTGTTCAAGACAAATTGAAATCATTTCAATAATTTCTTCCCCTACTAATCCTCTGGTTGGACCCTGCTTCGCCTCTTCTACTTACTTGGGTTCAAATATTAATGAGAAGAAAAGTGATGAAAATGGAACTGTTCCTAAAGTAAACTGTAATAAGGTAACTTTGCCCAAAATTATGGATATAAAAAGATGTGGATTATAGAGAGATATATAATTGAAGTAATTTTAATTCTATTTAAACTATAATTTTTTTTAGTTTAATTATTTTAATTTCACTAACCACATAGGGTCTGCGAATTAGCAAAGTGTATTCTTGTAATTTAAGACTTTTGGGCTGTAACCTGACCACGTACTGAGCGGGGGCATGGTTACGATTATATTGAAGTTTGAAACTATTGTAACATGGGAACCTGTGGTCAAAGTTTATTAAATTTAATGGTAAATCTTGAAACTATGGAGAAACTCAAACGGTTTTCCCACGGTTTGTTTGTTATCCTGCAAGATCGAATCGAGATCCACTGGTATATCATAGAAAGATTTGAGGGAGTCGCATGCTTGGCATTCAGTCAAAATGTGTTTAACAGTGAGTCCTGTTCAGCAATTTTGGCATACAGATGGAGAATCGAGGGCCATAAGATGACCGTGGTTCAGGTGCGTATAACTTATTCTAAGGCGCGTCAAAATCATTTCTAGTAGATGATATCCTTTCCCCGTGACTCCTGATTTCCCTTAATTTCTTATCAGAAACTATCATTAAATGTGCGGTGATCAATCAATCATTCAATCATCTTGAAATATCATTAAAAGCGCGGTAGTAGAGCTGCGCTGGGATCTCGATGAGCCCTACTAATATTATAGATAATAGCGTAAATATGATTAGTATTTTTTTTTGTTATGTAATTTCGAAATTATTTTCTTTTCTCCTAACTACTTCATGTGCATAATTTGATTATGTTCATTTTATTTATCTTTCGGTTTATATACATATAGAGATTTTATTATCATTATTATTTATCGATTTTATTATAAATGTTATTTATTTATATTTTGTTTGAATGGGATCATTTATCACTATAAGATTGTAGTACATATCGATAAATAAATTTAAAAAAAAATATTGAGAAGAACTACCTTAAACAAGTTTGATCTGAAAAAAAAAGAAATTAACGTGGTTTTCAAAAACAATAATTGTTGTTTGTGTACCCACGGCTGCCGTTTGGAAATTTTCTATTATATACTGG
>NW_027107323.1:253647-262568 GCF_000696795.3 Halyomorpha halys | reverse complement strand
TATATATATATATAGTCTGAATTTCGTTAATAGTTTTAACAACATTTGTAAGATATTTTAACCTAAAAAAAAAGGCTTTTTGATATGAATAGTGTCCCTATTTGGTTTTGTAATATGTTAAAATTAAGAAATACATTTATTATTTTTTATTTGTTAAGTAAAATATCCAATAAAATTCCCACATACAAAACATTTATAGTTCATCCATCATTGTATCTTTAAACTTCAAATATTCATAGGAAACTACTAATAGAAAACTGGATTATTATGGTATATTTAATAAATGTTTATAACATTTTATAGTGTTGTAAGACCTTCGAATATGGTTTTTGATTTTTGTTATAATGTAATAACTATTAGCGTTCATGAGTCAAAATGCTTGTTTTGAAACTAAAATGCTCCCTACTTTTTGAAATTTCAATGTTAGTTCCTAACCAATGAAAAATTGTCAACGATTACTGTACTATTTAATAAAGATGTTATGTTACAATGTGACTTTACTTATGTTCATTATGACACAAATAATTTTAATAATGAAAATTTAAAGAACTACTTTACTAAAGATATAATATTTAATAATAATGAGTTATAAGTTGAGGATGATAATTGTGATGTACAGTTGTTGGAGCTTAGATCTCCTCCTGCAATGGTCCAATGGACTGGTTGTCCTGCTAATGAGAAGGGTCCTTCAGGTATCCTGTGGCTAGGAGTTGGCTTCAAATCCACTTCAGCCAGCATTAACTTACACAAATAATACCAATAGTCTCTTAGGCGAGAGACTATGTAGACAAGTTTGGTAGGCCTGTAAGAATTAATTTTTTTTTTTGTTATTAAATTTTGTAACGATAAAATAAAAAATAAAATAAAACTCCGAACAACTTATTTTATTCTTTTATGAAAGCCTGTTTATTTATTGTATTAATATTTGCAAATTTTTCAGGTTTAATGTCTATTTTATTGATTTTTCCTCGATGTTTTGTTGCCCTTTCCGCATCTCTAGGATTACATTACCTTTTCCCTTGTCCCCTTGTTAATTATATATATACAATGATATTTTTGTCTGTATGTTATAAAATATTTTTGGTAACTATTTGAATCACGGAATACGTTGAACAAATTATCGGCAGTTATCAGTATGGTTTAGGCAAAATTTTCTCATTTTTTTTCATTAAATAAATATTATAGAAGAAGTTGAAATACATCGGGATAATTTAAAAAACTCTAGTAAGGAACTTGGACTTGAAATAGATACGGATAAAACAAAATATATCGTTAGAAACGGGAGCAATTTCAGTAATACAAATAAAAGAGGAAATAAATTTGAACCGATTGATAAGTATAATTATTTACGTTTTACAGTAACTAGAAAAAATGAAATTGATGAAGTGATAAAAGTGAGGATAAAGGATTATTATTTTTCAATTTCGAAATTGCTTAGCTCCTGCCTTCTATCCATAATTTGAAAGTTAGAATTCACAAAACTATTATCCTTCCCACTGTTTTTTATGGATGCGAAGTGTGGTGTATTATACTAAAAGAAGAAGAGCGCCTTAAGGTTTTTGAATATTATGTACGTAAAATATTCGAACCGAAAATGATGAATTAAATGAATTTAGACGGCTACACAACTCTGAATTCAACTCGGTAAATATAATTAGGCGATAGCATTGCGGCGTATAAGATAGGCTTGTAAGGTTGTAGGACTTATTAACGAGTGGATCCCAAAAATTTTAATATTAGGGTAAAGGTCCGAAGAGTTGATAGAAAAAGGTTTAGTAATGGCCGTCCGTCACTCAGATAGTTGAGGCAAATGTTTTGTAACTTGTGAACTGCAGCAGCGCCTATTCGAATCCGGCCTGGATCATTTCTGTAGTGGTCCCAAAACGTGACTCTCCCCCCCCACAAATAAATAATTAGATCAAGTTGATTATTTCTAAATAATCCCACCCCTTCTCCCGTACTTCAAAAATGACCAGGAAGTAAAAGAAAGTCATAAGAAAAAGACCGAAATATAGAAGGCACAATTGCGTTAAAACAGATTTCTTAGATTTGGGTTTGGAGGTATGTACAGAACGACTGGTGATATCGGCATTGAACCTTCGAGTTCACTATGCTTTTATTATCATTAGTTATATTTCGTCATATTTATAATTAGTTCTAATTTTATATGGAAACTTAATCCTTTTTAACCTCCAACTTAATTCATATTCAAATTTGGAGAGTTGAAAAAGGCAATGCGATCCGGAAGAAAGAGATAGGACACCGAAACGTTGAAGAAAAATGAACAAAAAATATAGATAACAAAAAGGGAGACTAAATTGCACAAATAATAATATAATAAACATTTCATAAGCCAATTGCATTTATTTGATGATAATAATAAAAGAAAATTCCCTGATGGTTTTTAATGCAACATAACACAATAACGCTTAATCAATAAAAAAATAATCAAATTATGAGGTTTTTATACAAATTGTTTGTTCGATTTATTTCAATGGTGATACTGTTAATTTCTCTGTAGACACATATTATTTCTCTCGTTTTTTTAAAATTAATTTAATTAACAAAATTGTGTTAATATTGAAACACGAGCATGTTTTATTTGAATGTTCTATTTCTTAAATCTAACTTAAAATTAATTGGACCCGAGAAACATTTGTACTTGGGCGGTGACTTATTTCTTATAAGAAGCATAAATTTATAAATATCATGATGATAATAAAAATGCACTATGATTGAAAACACAAATCACGACTGGAACTGAACCCTGTACCAATAATTCAGAAGATGTTGGAAACTTGTTATGCACTATACTGGCGATCAATGAAGTTATTACACCAAGCCCACGCGTTGGAAAACATCACTCAATCCACCCACTTGACGAAAGCTATAATTTGCCCAAGATAAGCAAAATTGAAAGTGAAAAATGTACATACTTCTACTTAAAAATATAAATTAAAATAAAAAAAAAAATGAAATACAGATATATTAATTTTTGTGAATTATAGTTTTAATTGTATTAAAAATGACCTAAATACAGACTTACGTAGACGAACGTGAACTGCTTATATATTGTAAACGTTTATTTGTTGAGTGAACTGGAGCTTCTATGCGAATGTTCTATGCTCTTATATGCCTGACATATGTATGTAAGTATAAGAGAATATAAATACAAATAATGTTTGGATGCTTCCGCGTTTTGGGTTTTAGTATATTATATATTATTATATTCAACTATTTATTTACTTGTTTCTCTATTATTTTGATTTTCTTTTGTGCGTTAAATATTTTCTGCTTTTGATTAAATTTCAGTGCCCAGTAGTACCCAGGTATGTGCCCTCTCATAATAGATGAATTTTCTTCTTTTCTTTAAGAAGGCATTTAGTATTTTTAAAAAATTAGAAATAAAAATAATTAAAAAACTAGATTTTCAGAAATGATTTTCTTTTTGGGAAGAATGAGAGTTCCAAATTGTTAACATAAAAAAAAAACAGCAACAAATCTGAATCGACTGCTACAGTGTATTTCGACAATTTATTTTTAAATCCTATTTTTTTTTTCTAAAGAGAGATACCGAAGAGCAGACACTTACACTTAGTATTTCGAATTTCCAAAACTGTTATACACCCTTACTATTGTTAACGGTGCGAAATATGGCCTCTTACATTAAGGAAGGAACAGCACCTTACGGTGTTTAAATAAAATATAGGGGAACATATTTGAACCGAAGAAGGATAGGTTAACCAAAGAATTTATAAAGATAGACAACGCTGAATTGCGGGAATTGCAACCGATAAATATTATTTTGGGCATAGAATAACGGGAAATAAGACGGTCGTGAGGTTTTAAGGCTTCATAACGAATGGATCCCCCAAAAATTTTTTTATTTAAACATTGATAAGTCGGGTAAACGTTCTCGATGTAAAAAGAATGATAGATGTAAAGACTGATCTTGTAGATATTGGTTTGGACGGAATCGTTATCGAATCTTTGGGTTCCCTAAGACTTAAGCATTGTTATTATTATTAAAGAAAGGCACTGGAACGCTGGTTTCTTCAGCCCCAAATTGAGCCCTACGTATACATATACATTTTACTAAAAGTTTATATCGGTTCTTAGTAGCTTTAGATAACAAAAGCGCATAAAAGTAGAGAAACATAGCTAGAACAGAAGGATTTGGAGTTGGCTTATGGGTATAGGCTATGCGTACCAACTGAGTACTTATGAATATGGAAAAATATAAAATCTTAACCGATTACAATATTCAATGTTCGACAATGGTTCAAGTAAAACGTGCCAAAAAGGACTTTATTTAGGCTGCAGTCTACTTCATTGAGCTAAATACGATATCTAGAAACTGGTAAATGGAAAAGAAGATAGGAATAGCTGGTACTCAACTTGATGCCATTCACTACCTAGCAAGGCAGCGACTACTCCAGCTGTAATTTACCGCTTCTCATGTAAGTCTTTTGAAAGAAGTCTTAATTGCAAACGGTTCGGTCGCCATTTCAGATCTTGAAAGGAACTCGTTCTCCTTGTTCCAATAAAGTCTGGCTTCTTTGAAATTGAATCTCTTCAAAGCATTTTATTCCTTACTCCTTTTTTTTTTCTTTTTATCTCATTTCTTTTAACCGGGAGTCACTTTGCCCAGGTCGATTTCATCTGCTCTGAGCTACGTCAGGTTTTCATTAAACGGTCGGCTATTGTTTCAAAGCGGAGGACTTGTGCAGCTTCTCCGATTATAATATAAACATAGGATGGTATATGGCACTTATGACAGAGATTCGATACTGTAATACCTATTGTCTGGCACAGGGAACATTAACCTGGATTGATTCTGGTGGAAATCTGCTCGTAGGACCCCACCCGATCTCAATTCAACGAGTCAGTGATTATATTATCTTTTCATTTCCATTCTATTATTTCAGAGGCCCTCATAAACTGTATGTTGCGGCTACATATTCATGATATCTTTTTGGTTTAATACATGGTATTTTAATTGATTAAAAAAAAATCTGTAAAATAAGAACAGTAATGCATAGTTTTTATTTGTTAAAGAACACTTTTTACTAAACCCCTGAGCTAGGACAACCAAGGTTGAAGGCTAGGCCTCCCAGCAACTTGTTGGTATATCACATGAGATTAATTAATTTTAGGCTACTAATTAGGAAACTGATTTTAAGTTATATTTAATAGAATTTTGAATAAGAAGTAATATAAAACAGTGTTTTCTTTTTTTTTTTTTTTTGGAAAATAACTTTTTCGGAGAGTGTGGGAGGCGACACTCGTGAACAAATTGTCTCAGGGTGCCGATGTCGAAGGTAGCATTACATTTTTGATGTTTCCAACTATTCTAATACTAAATGTTGCTTGAAATTCAAAGTAAGATAATCGACACCTTTTGAATGCGTTTTCCACAAACTAGTTAAAAGAGAGAGAGACATGACATGGAAGTGTACAATACGTTAGTGATATAATCAATTAATTTTGAACTTTATTTTAGTTTACTTTAAAATTAGTATAATTTCACATTTAGCTTAAGCATTAATATAATTCGGCTGAATAATTTAAAATTGTAACAATAATTCCTAAGACGGCTAACGTTTCTTCATGTTTATTTTAGGACTTGACATATTTGTTTATAATTTATATCATTCAGTTATATTATAATAGTAGTTTTTAGCTGAACTTTTCGATCTCTCTTTTGTAGAAATGAAATAAGCATTTACTTCTTTCTAGTATCTTTCCAATGTTTCAAGGACATGAATCCAATGTCTTAAGCATTCCAGTTGAAAGCAAAGCAGGATATCCTTAGAGACTGAATAACTAAGTTATAGCTAAACGGCTGTGTATTGTTTTCGTTGTATCCCGTACCAAGTGCGACCTACCTTTAATCAGTCAACATGGTCAATCAATCAATCAGTCAAGTCCGATCCAGATTCGAGTTTTGAAGCTTAAATCTCAACAGTATCAAAGCTTGTTTCGATTCTAAAGACACCTTGCCTTCTTAGATATTTTTCATTTTTTTAGTCACCGTTTAAAGTGAACCGGTGGGTTATTAATAAATGACTCCCGTCGCAGCCATTTAAAACTATTTGCTTGTACCTGCTAGTACCTACTATCTACAAAGGTCAACAAAAAAGAACTTTTTGAATTCAAACACTTTTTGAATTTTAAATATAGATTGAAAAACGACTGACATGGAATCCTCATACAAGACTGAAAAGACAGGAGACTGCTCTTCGATTTCGACTATTACAACATTTACTAGACAAACGGTCTAAACTGTCAATCCATTACAAAAGACTTCTATTATAAGACCTATCTGGACATACGGAGTTGACTTTGAGGCTCAACTAACCCATCAAATTCCTCCTAAATTCAATCCCTACAGTCTAAAATCTTTAATGCTCCTTACTTTGTCACGAATCAAGTCATCCATCAGGATCTTCATGTCTTATATGTTGCCGATTTGGCCAGAACCAGATACTAATTTTTCCATCATAAACTTCTCAACCATCCAAATCCACTTGTTTCTAACCTGGCTTCTCCTTCATTACCTTATAATCCTCATGGGCGTCTGAAAAAGATAGCCTCGATATCTTCTACTCTAGAAATGTTATTGGAGTTCTATTTATGGGTTGATTCTCCACAGGTTTGTATTATGTCACTATGTCACCTACAGCAAATTTACTTGTATATATTTTTATATAGTTGTAAATAACAAAAAAAAAAGATTGTATACTTCGGTGATAATCAAAACCTTTTTAACTTATAATGCATGCTTTTATAGAAACTGGAACACATATTTTGGATTTTAAGCTAAAGAAGCAAACTTTACTTTGTTACAATATAACTTAGAAAATACACAGTTAACAGAATATCTGTTACTACTTTAAATTCGGTAAAATTTGTACAATAAGACACAAAAATAAACTTAGTGAGACCATTACTTTCCGAAATACAGTTTTACAAATATTCTATATTTTCCCCCAGAAATCAGAAAATGTTTCATATTTTGTGAAAATATTGTCAAACATATTCGTTCTTCGAGAACATTCATATAGCTTTCCTTTCAGGGTAATAGAATTTTTAATCTGAGTTTTTCTCTGAACAATTTACGATAAGCAAAAATATAAACTCGCGGAACCTGAAAGAAAATATTGAAAAGGTAATAAATAAGCTTCTTTTAAGTTTAATTAAAACTTCAATTTTAAATTAGTTAAAACTCTATTTGTTTTTAGTAAAACAATTTCTTCTTGTTCTATTTTATATTTTCAATACTTATTTTAAAAAATAATAAATACGATTTGAAGTTTTTCATAATTTTTGGACAGAAGTACTTCAAGGTCCTAACCGGACACGGAGGGGAAGAACATCGACCTTTCGTGCCCCACGTGCGAAGTTCCTGAAACAGCAGAACATGTCGTAGTGGCATGCCCACTACCCCACTGTTGCCCCACCCCGTATGCCAGAAATGGCAAGGGAGGGGATAAAAAAACAAATAAATACAGTACGCCTAGGAATTAACTTTAAGAACTATGTGTGATAGTTATTTTATATGATTATTGACATAAATGGCAATGGGTTTGTCTTTTAACATTGCCCTCCGTCGAAAACCGTAAGGTTGCGAGGCAAGGTAGGATGTAAATGTAATATTAAATAAATAAAAAATATATTACAGAAACTTTTAATGTATCACAATAAACGGTCTGTCACTACAAGTTGAAATTAGTAAAAGTCAAGTACGCATAATCTCTGTGGATGTAGTAAAAAATATATTTGTTATTATGATATAAACGACAAAATTCTTTGTAGTTGCTTGGAAAGTCATTCTTAATTTCTACACGAACATGATAAGTGAATTAGTAGGTTGATTCATAAATCTAGGGAGGACGTGAGAAGAAAAATACGGATGAATTTATGCAGTAGGTTTTACTTCCACATATGATCGTAAATTGATATGAATAGATGGTCAGTAAAGATACACAAATAAGTAAAATCTATTTATTTGTGCCTAAAAAATCCGAAAACTCGGAAGGAGTTGTCATCAAAAGTTTTGGCGGTAACTCCGCCCAAGTTTAACTTATTTGTACATCTTTACTACCGCAACCTCGACCATTTTGTCTTCATAAAATATTATAACTTCTAAATTAATAATATACTACATTTCATTTCCGTTTCCATACTATTTAGGTACATAAATTTACTCCTTATATAAATATATAAATGATACGGAAGGAAAAGGAAACGTATAAAGGAAATAGTCCATTAGCCATAAAATTACATTTAATCGATGGTTGTGTTTCACAAACTGTAGATAATTTTTAAATCGGCAAGATTAGTCCACCAACCTTTGCTTTTCGGAGTAATTAAAGAGGAATCTAGAAAGAGCGGTAAAATTATTATATTCCAAAATGGTCTAGAGCTAGTAAAAAACAGAAACTAGTTCGGTCATTTTTATGATTGGATCTAATATTACACTAAAATATCTATTTATAGACTCATAACTCAGGCGTTTATGTCATCTGTAATACAATTTTATTATAATCGTATTAAAGATAATTATATAATTAAGTAATTCCTTGCTCCAGATAAATACTTCTATTCATATTCTAGCTATTTTCAAATTTGATCCCTTCCATTGACAAGGACAATTTTTCGATGTAACAAGTAGCATGAAAAAACAAGGCTGACAGTTTTTATCAATGATCTAATAACATTCAAACAACTAGGTGTATTTTCCATTTTATGAGCTGTCAGTGAAAAGTTGATAGTAGGTGCTAATTGGAGGGTGACTGGAGGCCTGACTGACAACACGTCAACCATGTCCCCGTCAGGCAAACCTCTATCGATCCCTACTCGTCCCCTGCTTTTCCTCTAAAGACGTCCCAGCTACTGTGTCTCATCTGTTATATATA
>NW_027107323.1:241518-253597 GCF_000696795.3 Halyomorpha halys | reverse complement strand
AAGCACAAGGCTAACTCGATCATAGTTCGCGATGCAAACACATTGTAGTCCAGTAAGTATCTGAGAAATCATATTTTTATATATAAAATAATTATAATTATGGAAACAACGCATCAATTTAATTTTATTAAATTTTTTTCTGAAGCTCAAATTTATTTACATGAAGCAAAAAGTGTAGTTTCAAATAAAACATAAAAGGAAGATGGTCCGGATGCAATAAAAAACAAAACAAAAAAAAAATCAAATTGCAATTAAAATATTTATTTTTAGCCAACATAAATATTTTATTATTGATGTCCTTATTTTCCTTGTTTTAGTGTGTTATGTATTTTCATATTTCTTTTTTATCAAATATTTTGTCATTTTGATAATTAATAAAATTTACTTCATTTATTCTTTAGTTCATATTCATTCCTAATCTATCCTGGAATTAACTTCTGAATAATAAAGCCTATAATATAATGCTAAGGATTGGCTTATAAAATAAAAAAACAAGCAAATATTATAGAAAGATGGTCTGAGTGGAATTAAAAAAAAATATTAATTAAACTATTTAAAGTGAGTCAACGTTTTGCAGAACTAAAAAAAATGCAAAAAACTAAAATAAAGAAACAAAGTTAGAGAAAATATAACAAGAAAATAAAAAGATTTAAAATAATATAGCATTAAAGAATATTAGGAAATTTAATAAAATATTAAATATAGGCAGACCTCAAATAATATGCCTTCCTAAATTTAATATTTTTAAATAATTTCCTAATAGTATTTGCTTTTACATGATTTCATATCGTTTTGCTTTCAATATATTAGTTAACCGGGTATTCCTCCCCACTCCGCTATCCTGTTTATCTTCTCATCTGTCTTCAGCTTCATTTTTGTTCTTACCTGGATCCAGTATGGTGGGTGTCCTATTTTGTCCGTTTTAAATTTTTATCTAATACCTTTTTATAATTCTTGTTTATTTGTGCTCTACATTTTATAACTTATTTTTATTTTCTTTGTTCGTTTCATATACATTTCCAAATACTTTAAAACATATTTAGCCACTCCTTAGTTTACTTTTATTTCATATTTTCTATTCTCTTATTTTGTTACATTATTTTAGTTGTTTTGAATCTGTTTTAGCCCTGATGAAGCCTTGTAAAGTGGAGCGAAACGTTAGATCACAATAACTAGTTTGATTATTACTTTTCTCTACACGCCTGTATTACTCCATTATAACTGAGATCAAATTTATTGAATGTATAAGATAATCTATCTTCCTTTTATACATTATAAACAGTCAATCAACGATCAAAGTCAATCAATATTCTATTCTGAAAATTGCCTACTTCTATATGCGAACTATTTGATACCCGTATATAAGATTCCAGACAACCTGTTTATAGCAGTGAATTGACATTGTATTTTGAGGGCCCTCCTGGAAAACATCCAACCACTAGTAAGTTTATCAGCCAAAAAAATAATAATAAAATTTAAATAATCTAACATTCCCAGCTTTATAGTAAGCAATGATAGTAAATTATTTTAACGAAATTCGTTTTTATTAATTTCTAGCTTTGAAAGTAAATATAATTTTCAACAGTTCTATTTTGTGAAGTAATTCAAAACCTAAAATTCGTGACCTGATGATCATTTAATTAATTAGTTTTGAAAAATATTAATTCCACAGAATATTTTAGTTCGTGTGGGGAGGAAAAGAGAGGTCATTATGTATTTTTCACTATTAAAAATTTAACTACACTTTAAAAAAAAAAAATTAAAAACTTGTTATTCATTGTTCAAAATATAAATATAGATACTGAAAAAAAATGAATATAAAATTATAATTAAAATTGTTATTTCTCTTGACATTTACAGTTATCAACTAGTAACTAAACCTTTCATCTATAAAATGTTTCTATTTTGATAATCAATATTTCTTATTCATAACCAACTGATAGATGTACTGAGTGCAAATTATTGACAAAATAATTACATCCGTTGTTCAACGACACTTCGTTAAAATACGAATAAAGATAATTAAATTAAATACACATCAATCGATTCACTTATTCCATAGTAATATGAGAATACAAACGATTATTAAATTAATTGAGATATTAGGCTGTAAAGTTCATTTAGGTCGATACTTCAGTTATTTAAAAATCACTAGACTAATTATTTAAAGGTGACTAGAGGCACTTGAGGCACAAATTCATAGAAAAAGAATTGAGAACAAGTAATCGTTAAACTACAACCTTCAGTAGGCACGAAACAAAAATAAATTATTCATTACAGAATCGATATTAACCCAAGAATGGTATCGTTATTCCATTGTTGCTTATTTGTATCACTACTAAATTTTACTTACATATAAATCGAACTGCATAAAATCAGCACATAAAGTTAGGTATATATAAACATGTTTTCTTATATATAACTTAATAATTTAGTTGTATTGAGTATATAGACATATATTAGAAATAGAATACAAATAAGAAGCTGAATTTACATTTAATTATCACTTTAAATTCTATTGTTTAAGAAACTTCAGTAATGAATCATTAGAAGAGGTAAAAAATACAATACTTCTGATAAATTTTGTTGACTAAAACTTAGTTTTCTTAAAAAAAGAAACTTATATTTCATAGGATAAATTCATAAAAGTATAAAGTATAAAAGTTTTTGCTGTCATACTTTGATTTTTGGATATACAAAATGACTGAATTATGAAGAAAATGAGATAGGTTAGCTCCATGTGATTGATTTGTTAACCTACGACAACGGCCTTGTGGAACAGAACGTAAAAAATTTACAACTTACCAGCCTAAAAATGAAGTTTTGAAAACAGTTTCCCTTGAATAAGAACTACAAAGACCGGAGATCTCATGAACAACCTCAGTCCTCAAAACACCAGACCCCGACATTTCTTATTGGTTGGACAATTGTCCTAGATTTATTTTCTTTGAATCTTTATGTTCTAAGTGATTCATGATTGGGAAATAGAAAAATCCCGACATACTTATTATTTTTTAATTTTATTTATTATGTTTAGATTATTTATGGAAAATTTAATGATAGTTGTGGATTTATGTCTAGTTATGGATTGATGGATACGCTGTGTCGTAGCAACCCAATGTATTTGGACAACAAGTCAAATAAAGCATTTCTCTCTCTCCCTTGAATGGTCCCCAACTATCTATTTTTATTAGCTTTTTTAGCAATCAATAAGTAAATCTGACTTTATTTTTTTTTTTTATGTAGATGAGGCGGAAAAGACATCAATAACTATACTGTTAATAAAGTATGTTTTTCCTTTATTAACAAGTTACTTTACTGTTCTTTGTCATATACATAAATTATTTTTTTTTATTATTTGATCAGTTTTATTTTATTATATTTTTCATATAAATCATAATAGTGTTTTCTTTCATTTATATATTTCTTAATTATTATTATTTTAAATTTAATTATTTTTATTTTGATTCTGTGAATAATATTGTTATCATTTACATTTTTCCCCTCCTTTTTCTCTTTTTTCTGTTTTCTTTTCTTCTGTTTCTGTATGAATTTTGTGGCATTTCGATAAAGGAAGGGAATAAATTATCTATACATTTTGGTAAACTTTACAGAAATAAAAGGATATTTCTAATAATTATAATATAAATATAAATAATAAACATAATAATAATTCTTCCCTTCTCTGCTTAAAAAGAAAATAAATAAATAAACAAAAAGAGAGATAAAATGGTGTACTATTTAGATGCGGTTGACAGGAATTGTTGTTTCTCTAAATCGGAGCCGGATAGAAACATGGACGTATGGTGATTAGGGCTGTTGACATGTATAATGTATTATCTGATGAATATACAAATAGCTCCCTCCCTTCATAGGTCACGCCGTGTCTCTTGCCCATGAAAGATCTATCTCCAATTTCTCGTTTCAATGAAAACAAGATACATAACTAGGATTTCCTCAGTTGAAAAAATAGAAAAATGCCACCAAAATCCTACCCTTGATATTAATACAAAGCATACATACATAATGTTCTATTCAAAAAAACAGAATATTGAAAAAAAATAGTTATTTACCTGCAATATTCCTATAACTATGTTTTTGTATCTAATTAAATGATATTTAATGTTATTTCCTACATTCATTATATTCAATCGTGTTCTCCAGATATTTTTATTTATTTAGTTTTGATTATGTAATTGTGCAAATATATTATTTTAGAACGCAAGAATACTAATTTTTAAATTGAAGTTGTTAATTAATTCTCTAATCTTTGGATTAAATTTATTTTTTTTAATTTATTTATTGTTATTTACAACTGTACAAAAAAAAAATACAATAAGTAAATATGCGGAATGTTTCAAACACTTGAAAATCTTGGGAAGGAGCCACGCACTGGTGGTACTTCAAACATTAATTTAAATTTGAAGGTCTCGTAGCCATCTTCTTTTCAGACGCCTCGGAGGATTATCAGGGGTTGTTAAAGATGATATATTAAGAACTAATGGGTTAGGATGGGTAAGGATTTTGGCATAAAAAGTCGCATATCCATTTCGGGCCAAGTCTGTAACGAAAGTGGTGTTAAGGTCTTTGTGGATGAGTTTAATATAATGTTTAATCTTAAAGATGAGTTGTGCCTGTACGTAGCTCTCTCGTGTGAGAGAAATAAAATGTAGGTAATATACGTTCTAACTACAAAAGTTATATTCGGTCACTAGACTATTTTCTCTTATAATTTATTTTATATATAATTTATATTAAATAATTATTATTTATTTATTTTTTTAGAGGAGAACGTGTAAATAATTTCAGTTATTGTCTTTGCTGATGAATTGAAAAATTTTTATATACCAATTAATTTGTTTGTTTTTTTTGAAAAAAAAAAATTCTCTATTCAAATTTTTTTAAACGTAAATAGTGATTGAGGAACTTTAGGTAAAGGAGAAAAATAAAATCAGATTTGGAATCCGCATGAAAAATACATTTAAGACTAACTTACAGCTCTAATTATTTTGGAAAGATTTTTAGATCTAAAACTTAATGGACTTTATGATTGGAATAATTGAATAAGTAAACTTTAAAAATTTCAATAATCTAGCTACCCTATAAGGAAGCTTCCCTATACTTTTGGGAATCAAACAAAAATTGTAAGTGGCAGAACACAACATCAATGAATCTCCATTTTGAATACAATTAGTTCTACAAAACAAGAAAGATCTTAGTGGCAAGATATTATATTTAAGAAGTTGTGTAGCTTGACAACTGGCAGTGCGTTATTGGCTGGGCAGGGGGAGGACCGCATCGATCAATTCACTTTGGCTCGTTAGCCGGGATCAGAAGATCTCCGTTAACTTCTAACGATGACCTCATAAACCGGTTTACAACCCAATCAGTACGGTTATTCCTGCTAGCAACAGGTGGTTTCTAAGGGATGGAAACCCCACCCTGTCTCATCAATATTTCAATAAACCCTGATAATCCTCGGCCGGGTTTATATTCATGCCTATCCATCAAAGGGACCTTGTGCCGATCAGTGTTGACGTAAACTTCTTTGGGACTAGCCAGAAGATGGTGGAGAAAATGAAGCAGTAATTACATTATTGTTTTATTACATAAGTAGCCTGGTCACGAGAGAGATTGGCCTGCAAGAGAGCAAAGTTGGAAGAAGAAGTTAACATCGATCCGGGGACAACTTTGCAAAACTCGACAAGGAACCGAGTGCTTACGATCTTGGTTTTATTTAATAACTTCCCAAGTGATTACAAATATCTTCCACTCGTCCAAGTTTACCACTGCCAAATAAAAATGAGATTTTCCTTACTTCTCTACTTCTTCAGTTGTTTTATTACTCTGTTGTTACTTGTACAATGTGATTGTTATCTTGTTCTTGTATTAAGTTTGGAGAACTCAAAGACTAATTAGTTAAAACTAAGAAGCAAAAGTATTAATTAAAGCGTTACTTATAAGAACTATGAAACCTTAGTTATCAAATTGTAGGCAGTTTTAATCAAGGAAGTTCGGAACTAGAATTTCTTTATTTAGTTCTCAACGGTGTTCCGTTAAAGGTATATTCTTGTGATACGCTTCATGAATAATTTTATTATTATTTTATTAAAGTAGTTTATCTCATTCTTATTTTCGATTTTTCATAATTCGTTTCTCCTCTTATAAGTTATCAGATCACTCCTCTATCACCCATTCCCTCCATCACATCTTCAATCCACGTCACTGTCTCTCTTTTTTTTTAAGTTCTGACTGGTATGAAAAGAACTTGCTTCAGCCATATGTCATATTATATCCACTTTAAGCGACGAAACCATTTAAGCCTCCTTGTTTGTTTGGTTGTTTAGTGGCGCCAAACTTCATTGGTCATCAACGCCATTTATATTTTATTTAATTTTGCTAATATTCGTTAAATTTTATTTATTTATTAATTTGATTATTTTATTTATTTATTTTTTTCCTTCCGATCAAGTTATATTTTTGTCGGTAAATTTTGTGATTTCAAAAACTGAAACATCAATTCTATTGCCTCATCATCGTTTCCTCGAAGCCTCCTTGTTTAAACATTATATATTCTAGTCTTTTCTTGCTCTGTATTTTTTCTTAGATATATTGATAGGTCTTATGTCATTGTTTGCTACTTTATTATTCAGTCCTTGAAGTTATAGTTTTAGGATATACGACGTTGTTTCAGTAAAAAGATGTTTTATTTCAACGAAATATCTTTATCGATAGTTCCTTTATCACCTAAATCCATAAATTCTTTGCTACGTGAAAGGGACTAATTTTCCATTGTAATTTGTTTTTAATGTGTTTAAATACACCTATTCTGTATTGAGAAGATTTATTACCAGGTACACCTCTAATGATTTTCTAAGCACACATTTTGAATTATATTCCTATAATCCTTTGTCTAACTAATGATCCAAAAATTGTAAAGTCAATGAGTAATTATAGCAGTTTAGCTAATGACTTTCATATAACAATATGAAAGTCAATAGCTAAACTGAAGGAACACTTGACTTCTTTGTAAGGAATTCAAAATTTAAACACTAACAATTGAATACCCATGATCTTATTTACATCCATTTTCAGTTGGGTCATTCTAAAATTACCCTTTTATGATAACCAGAATTATAGGGTGAAATCTTCGGTTTTCAATAAATGCTTATCAAAATATGAGGATATGAGTGTCTTAATCGATGAATTGTTGCTTCTCTAATAATATTATTTTTTTTTTAGAGCATGAATGCATGAACGCATCTAGATGGTGTTTGAGGTTTTTGCAAACCTATTTCCGTGTTTGGTTAAATTATTCTGGGTCCAGTTAACTTATCTAAGTTCTTACAGTAGAAAAAAACGAAATGTAATTTTAGTCTAAACATTGTTTTATTTTAGGATACTTTTGCTCCTTATTATTCGTAATACAACGAGTATAATTCAAATATTATACTTAATCCTATTTCTCGAAAACTACCCCTATCTAGATATTGTAAAGTAACGATAAGAGTTACCATGATAAGGCTTTGTTGGGAGAAGAACTTTCTGCGAAATCTCCTTTGAGCCTTACTTTAGCATTTGCTTTGTCGTCGAGGCTTCTTATTACCTCTATCACATGGAAATTCATACATGCTTTTACGTTTGTTGCAATGCCCCTCCCTGTCTAATATAAGCTGAAACATTTTCCGTTAGGATCTGTCTCTTTTGGCAGGATATTTTTGGAAGTTTTACATGTTCAATTCCACTCTCTGTTCCAAAATCGATGTCTATTTAATTAATACAATGGAAATATCAATAAAATTAATAAGCTGAGTTAATATATTCATGAATGTTAAAATCTACCATTAAGCACTAATGATAACACTTTTACTACACATTCATACCAAAATAAAAAGATTACTAAATAAAAACAGAGTCGATAACCATAATAATCTTCTGCAGTTATTCGTTTAATATATTAATATTGTACTGCAGAGTTCTGTCAGTGTCCGAGAAAATAACGACGTCATCGGCGAATGCAAGTAATGAGGGGCCCACTGGCCTTAGGTTGGCATATCACAGGTGGAATTTCCACATTTTTCAGAAGACGATAGGCTGAGATGGCTGAGACATCTTCTGCAAATGGAACCAAAGAGAATAGCTACCGAGCCAAAGTAGAGGGCAAGAAAGGAAAAGGACGGCCTAGAAGGAGATGGGAAGATAAGGTAAAAAGCGACTTCCAGAGAAGAGGACTTTAATGGAACGACAGAAGGTGCCTTCCAGAAGATCGGCAGAGCTGGAAAGGGCTCTATAAACTTCCTTCTTACACTGCTTAATGTTGTTCAAGAGGATTGGTTATGATGATGATGAAATACAAACAATTATGTAGAAAAAGCTCTGTATGCATATGAAAAGAAAGATAAATAAAATGAACATTATCAAACTATTTACTTGAAGAAATAAGGATAAAATAAAATAAGTAAAATTTCGAACTTATATGGCAATAAATAAATAAAATAATAAAAAAAAAGAATTGATCTCACACTTTTCACTATTATGTCCAATATACTCTCTCCTAGCCAATTCTATCCCTACGCATAAGGCTCTTCGAGATCTTCTTCCTAGCGTAGCCCCCTCACTGATAGTGCACCAATGGAGGCTGTGTAAGTGGCTATTGCCAGAACTCGAACTGTCGATTTTACTTCCTGGCCACTCCCGTTTCAACCTTCGAAATGGTTTGTAAGGATACATATTTATTATAAGCGAAATAAATATAGGGTGTTTTTTTGAGCCCGGTAGAACTTGAAATTGTAAAAAATAACACAAAAAATTAAATTGTAATCAAAATTTTTTTTTTATTCGAAAGATCAATACGTGACATTAACATTTGAAAATGATTTCGGGCATATGGGCACCGCGGCTGTTCTTGACGAAGCGCATTCTGGACGTCCAATTTTGGCCGTATGTCACAAATAACACGAACAATGCTGGCCTCCAAGGCGTCAATTGTTGCTGGTTTATCAGCATAAACCAGTGACTTCACGTAGCCCCACAGGAAATAATCGAGAGGTGTCAAATCGCACGACCATATGCGGCAATTTCGCTTATTAACAAACCCGTTAAGCCAAAAATGCGCCTCATCGCTGAACACAATTTTACAGAATGCACTTCGTCAAGAACAGCCGCGGTGCCCATATGCCCGAAATCATTTTCAAATGTTAATGTCACGTATTGATCTTTCGAATAAAAAAAAATTTTTGATTACATTTTAATTTTTTGTGTTATTTTTTACAATTTCAAGTTCTATCGGGCTTAAAAAAACACCCTTTACTTAGAGTTGAATTAATCATCTCAGTCTAAACTCTTTCTAAAAAATAGTGAATAATATCTCTACATAGCTGTAGTTTTTGACTGAGATTCTTCCAGAGAAACCTACTAAAAGAACTAGTCCTGAACAACCCAGTTACCATGAAGGTCGGTGCATGCGGTCCTTCGTCGAACTCTAGCACGATGACCCCGGCAGAATACTGAGAACTTTCCTCAGAGAGAACAATTTTATTTGGCGTCTCCTCTAGGAAAATGACCTAAAAAAATAATGATAAGTCCATTTACATTGTCCTGTGTTACAGTCGAACTGCAAGCTTTTATAAACCTAATTGTTTTCTTCTTCTCTTTCGCTTCTCCCTATAGTGCCCATTCAGTGTAGGTAAGCGTTCAGCCACCGGCTCCAACTTTCTCTATCAGCAGCTAGGTTCCTGGCCTAACGAAGATCCTTCCCTCTTACTTTGCAAAGCCTGTCGAAATACTCCAGTTAGGATATTACGTTATAGGACTTGGTCGTCCACGAGGCCTTCTGTCATCCGGTATATACTCCATCGTCTTTAAGGGGGTCCTATGTTCCTCCTAATGACGTGGCCGAACCATTTCAGCTGCTGTGTCTGCAGGACCTCCTTTACTGAGGCAATCCCCAGTTTCAGGCGTATCTTCCCATTCCGGACACGTTCTCTCCTCGTCTTCCCCAAAGTTCTTCGAAGAAACTTCATTTCTGCAGCAGTGACTCGACTTTCCTCCCTGTCCGTCAATATCCAACGGGCGAAGGTTTCTACAATCAAGGAACGTCCTCTCTGTTCTTCTTTTACAGATGGCAGCCACTTCATACATCTACAGTAAATATAGCAAGAGACTTAGACTGTCACCTTGTTTGAACCTTCTTGCTATGCTAAAGCAATTAGATTCTTCTCCGTTCTCCCTAAAAATTCCTTTTGAGCTTTGATAAATGGATTTAATAGCGTCCACAAATGTTCTTCGGACATTCTTAGCTCTGAGAGCCTCCCATATTTCATCTTTTGGAACGGAGTCAAAGGCTGCTTTGAGGTCAAGGAGCACATACTTTGTACATACATGTATCCTAGGATTTCTGGAGCTCGTTCCGAAGACAGAAAATATGATCCTGTGTTTGCTGTCCTGATCTGAACCCGGCTTGTTCTTCTCCGATGAGGTGCTCTACTAGGGGTCTTAATTTTCCCTCCAGAATAGATATGAAAAGTTTGTATATTACTGGTCAGAAACATATAGGGCGATAGTTGGAGCATTCTGCCTGAGACCATTTCTTGTGGATGAGAATAATTATATTATATTCGGTATAATAATTATATGTTCGGTTCATCTTCTCATCCCAAGCTTTTTGACATAGTATTTGTAGAGCCTTCAATAGCTCTAGACCACCAGCCTTAATGAATTCTGCCGCTATATTGCCTCGACCGGGTACTTTACCTGTCTTTATTCTTAAAATAGCCTTTTCGACTTCCTCTTCCACTATCACCTCATCAAACTCAGTATCGTTACTTCCAGTATTCTTCCTGGTTTACTGGATGAGTACCATAAGCAGAAAATTGCTTCCTGTAATGCCTGCACCAGACGTCTAAAACGGTCTTATCATCCGTGACCACTTCCCCTTGCTCATTCATCACATTTCTTATAGCTTTACTTTCCCGGCCTCTTAAAGCTAACTGTCACTTGAATGTGATTATCATTATTTATTTTTCTGCGTATTTTTACCCCGAGACTATGAACTTACTGTTCTAATCAATATAGATTAATAGATCGCTTTATTTTTTTTAATCACGTATCGGCCACTAAGGACCATGTGATTATCATTGGTTAGGCTTCTTTGGGAGTCTTGATTTTATTTCCTCCCATCGCAGTTTCATGATCCTCGACTGCCTTTCTTTTCTTTCTTCGGACCAGTTCGTATCTATTTTTTTTTCCTCTTCCAATATTGGTGAGACTTTTCAATGTTTTCCTACATCTATCTCTATCCAGACAGTCGGTATCTGAAATTTTAAGTCTCTTTAATTCCTCTCTCATTTGCTTCGTGCATCCTCCTGTGTTTTTGTAGCTAAAAATTTTCTTATAAATTATATAATTATTCTTATTATTATGAAGCAATATTGTCAGTATGATCATATATTTTATTCTAAATTAATCCGACATTCAGTATCCTGATTTTTTTTTATCCTATTTTAATTTTCCATTATTTTAACGGCTGTGGCAATGATTCCTGAAACTATATTCAATTTGTTTTGTATTAGACTCGTCAGGACCACTCATTAATTATATTCAATAATTATATAATTATATTCGACCAGAACCCAAAATTTTCTTATATTACGATAATACGTTCATTAATTTTGAAGTTTTCCTAAATTAATTCCAACTTTCTGTATCTAATGTAATTTTACTCATTATCGAGATGATTTATGATTATAAAAATTCTTAAAATACATTTCATACTTGGAATGAACCACATTCATATACTGCGAGCTATTAAAGATAATTTCAACAATGCTTGTTTTAAGTCAGCGGGATTAATAAGTCTGATTCTTAAAGGAAGTTGGTTAAACTGCCCCTGCTTATGGATGTCTCCCCGGGGATGAGGAGTAGCAGAGATCCCTTAATTGAAGACATTTAGGCAACTAATGTTTCCTGAAACTAATTTTCTTCTCCTACTGCAGTGGAAAATAAACCACCAAGAAATCGCCAAACTTCGGCTCTATGGAGCTGCAATAGAGATTATATTATTTCTTCTTTCCATAAATAT
>NW_027107323.1:237868-241413 GCF_000696795.3 Halyomorpha halys | reverse complement strand
TATTTTAATTAATTTATAGTAAATAAAATATCACGAAAGTTTTGAACAAATACAGTTATTGCTAGTCAGATAACTTTCCTTATATAAGGACATTATTTTCATTTTAAACAATTTAGTATTATTAAACATTTTTAAATTATCTTTGGTTTATCTAAGGGTACAAAAGATTGTACTAGACAAATTCTGGAGAATGGCGAGAAAATTAAGAGAAAATAAAAGTCAGAAAATTAAATCATGAATTTGATGTTATAAACATTGTAATACATTTACAGAAGTATTATAATAAAGACCATTACTTTAAACATAATAGTAAACAAAAATTAATAAAAATAGGTAAATATAAATTTAACAAGAACATTATCAAAAAACAATAACAGTGATGTATATCCTTGTGGTGTTCTCTTATATAATGTACTAAAATACATTCGATATTCTCTTTTCGTTTATAAACATTTGAAATAAAATTGATTTTATACCATTCATGCAAATGAGGTCTTATTTTTATCATACTGTTAATATTAGAAGAAATTTACACTACACTGCAGTAATACGAGCTGGCATTTAAAAAAAAAAGGAACATTTTTTTGAGAAACCTCAACAGGCATAACATTTTTGTTTTAAAATAAAAGTGCACATGTTTCATGGACATTTTTAACTTTCATATCTGTATAGTAGGTATGTTTCGAAAACTCTGAAAATCATTTTTCAATTTGAATATATATATATTGGGTAATCTAATTCCTGCGAAAGTGCTCATAATATATTTTGTTGGAATTAGAAGAACATAATATCTATTGTATAAATTATTTGATTCTGTACTAATTTAATTAATATTAGAATGATATATAATACAAATTTTATTTGGTAAACTATTTTTTTTTTAAATCACGTTGGAATAAATCCATACATAGAGTATTTTTTATTTATATATTTTTTCATCTACAAATGAACAATCTCATAATTTTAACAAATTAAATCATCATTTAGCATTACTGAGGATCTAGAAGAAATCAAAAGTGTAGCCACCAAAAATACGGCTTGCGACCAGCGATGTTATAAGACTTATAGAACAAAAAAGCGAATTTATTAAAAATGATTAATTTTTAAAAACTTCAAACTGTACCATTTCCAAACAATATTTTTAAAAAAAGTAAAGAGCGATAAATAATAATAATTATGTAATTCATATTTTTGAAATTGTTTACACCATTTTTCTTAATTTTCGTTTTAAGTTCGGATTACCGATATTACACTGTATAAATAAAATGCTATATTGATTTAAAATTCAAAATGATATCCATCGTTATAATAATGTTACTTATTTAAAAAGCCATGTTTACTAATAAAATAATACCGAAGATTTCCTTCTAAAGAGTCGGATCCAGTGCCACCTAAAGCACCTTGATCGGTTTACAATTGAATGTTCCTTTAATTAATTTCAATATTTGAATACGAATTCATATTCAGACTCAAACATTGTGGCCTCTACAATATTTAAAAAAAACTTATTTTAATTGTTTAAATGAACATTTCAATGTGAGATACTCTGGTGAGCAGCATTTTGTTCGAAAAGAGAAAAAAAAAATACTGTCATTCCAAAACAAGGTTCTGAAAATCGTATTAGATTCCCTCTCGTTTATAAGAAAAATCCAAGTGCATCCTGAAATACAAGTGGAATCGATAGATGATTTCATAAAAAAAAACGATGTTCAAACCACTCCCAACTACCAGCAGTTAAAAGTGCAGTAATTTATAACTTGGGAAGTACAAACTCACCACAATGATTGTAAAGCCTTGAGTATTGCAAAACATTGTGATACAATCTTTAATTTTTGTTAAATTAAATTAATTATTCTTTATCATTTTTATTGGTTTCTCAAATTATTTGTCAGTGTAAGTCAATTATTTATTTATTAATGCGATTAATCATTTGTTTTGGTTTATTGTTTTTTCTCTAATTACATTACTATCATTACTTATTTTTTAAATTCGAACTTTATTATTTATAATTGTTCCATGGTCTAATCATTGCACAGAGTTTGCACAAGACTATACCCCTCCGCTCTTATTATTAAATGTCAATAACTTAACAAAATACTAAAATAATTATTTGATGCCCAACAGGCCGATCTGGTAATAAAAAAGTAAATAAGTTTATATAAGATTGAAGTTCACTATCCTATTCTCGCTGTATTTCTTACAGACCTTCATAAATTTAAATATTTAATTAATAAAAAATTATTTCAAATTATACTAAAAATTAAAAAAAATTAATTAATAAAAAATCATAAGAATAAATAAAGGATGTTGTGAAAATAATTATAACTAATATTTAATTAGTATATAATAAGTATAATTTGTAATTTCAATTACAAGAATACTTTAATCATGATGATTAAATGAATTAGAATATTCTATTTACACATAAAATGTATTCAAATGCCTTTTAGTACATAAAAGTCAAGGTTAAGTATATTACACAAAACCACTTATAAATTCTAAATAATTATTAGCTAAAGGCTATATTACAAAATTTAATATTTCATTCCTTATTCACCAAAAGCTAATTTAAAAATACCTAATCATTATCCAATATAAGAATTAGACCCTTCAAGGTAAAAATGGTCATAATATTTAGTATCCATAATACATATTACACAACTTAACTTTTCATAACATTTTCATATTTTCCTTCAATATCAATGTGAATAATCTTTATTCAATTAGAGAAAAAAATATATTCATGTAGTCCCTCAAACTTCCAATATTTCAGCTAATCTAGCCATTTTCATGGACAGTCTATTAGCTAATAGTTTTTATTACAAATTTTAAACCATCACTTATTATAATTAACATGTCTTAATTATAGTTTTACAGCCTTAAATTAATTATTTAAATTTACAGGCTACTATACCCGGCTTAAATATAATACAGACAAAATTAACCCATAAATACAAACCAATATGGGAAATCATATTAATTTACTTAATAAATTTGCACTAAACTATGCTTTGATTTACCTATATTCGTCACTATTACATTTAAATATAAATTTTATTTTATATATTTTTTTATAATTTTGTTTAATACTGGTAGTTTATAGATAATAACAAAAATTATCCAAATAGTCTCAACCTTCTTTAATAAAACATGTTACTTGTCTAATTTTTCGTCCGGTCCGGGTATCATCAGGGATAATATAATAAAAAAAACAGCCTTAATTATAACTTAAAATTGTAATATAATATAGATTGTAAATTAAAATTATTAATGTTAATGGTTATTACAAATAGCATTAATAATTATTACAATTAACTAATAATGTTAATAATTATAATAAATAATGTTTTGATGCTATTAATAATAAGTTATATTTTAATCTGTTATTTTATTAGATTATTCTTGATGATAGTCGGGTCAGTCGAAACGTAGGACATGTAATATGTTTTAAGAAAGAAGGTTGAAACTATTTGAATTATTTTTATTATTATTAATAAATTACATTATTTGAATCTACCGCACAACCAGATTGGGTGAATTACCAT
>NW_027107323.1:217843-237728 GCF_000696795.3 Halyomorpha halys | reverse complement strand
TTTGTTTATGGAAATAATTTTTATGGATTACTTCTTTATGGATATAATATATTTCTACACTATACATCTCAGTGTAATATACATAAAGCTTTTATTTATGTAACGCCAAACTTAATATTGTAAATATTTGTTAATAGACGTAGTTTTTTCATTGTATTACATTCTTGCTTTCATTAGAATTGTGTTTTTATTTTTAATATATTATTTACTGTATTGTAAATATTTAAATGTAGAAACAGCGGTCATTAGGGATTATTCTATCAAGCAACAAGAAAACTTTCTAGGGATTAATATCAGTCGCCTTTGTGTAGTTCATGAGATATGGTAACCAGATCCTTTCTGAATAAATTGTTATGAGAGCAACGTATAGGCGTGGGCCCACCAACGTTTGAACAATTATTCTTGTAAACATCTCTGACCTTCTGGAGGGGATAATATTCTTTTCAGGACCCATCTCGTCTTTGACCCATCGGAGTTCGTCCAACAGTATTTTATTATATATTTAGTTTATTCCTTCATTTCATTTCATTTTATCTCGAAGGCCACTATTATTTTCATTTTGTTCTTTATTTTATTTCTGTTAGTTTTATTTTTATTTATGTTTTCAATTGCTGGTTTAGCTACATAAAGCTTTATAATCCAAACCACCTTGTTTTGGTTTTGTTATTTTTAAAGCTTTCCTTCAGAATGACATCGTCAATTTGAGGTGGCTTTAACGATTCGGTTAATCAATTTGAATTTCTTTAAACAACGAAGATAAAGATGGAAACGCGCCATACTTCTACAATGACTAATTGTTATTTTTAGAAGCCCAGAGAGGTATTGATCGAGACGCAAACAAGTCGTTTGAATAAAAAATGTTTTCGGTTGATGGTCAACAAAGAGACACCACAAGTGATGTAGTTACAGGGCTTCAGAAGTGTAAAGAAGCATCGTTCTCCCCCAACCCTTCCTGAGAACCACTTGACTTCAAGAGTAGGAATAAATTGAAAGGGGTTGGGGGTATTTTAAAGGCTTCATAACCAGACGTCTTCCAATTGGGGAGAGCTTGAATAGAAGGATATTATGAAGTATTTCTACTTCTCAAAAGTGTTTTTCGAACTCAAGAGGTTTGAAGACTTAATAGACATGTAAATTTTAGATAATCTTGCTGAAATATATAATAATGCTTCTTTTCAATTACATAATTTTGACATGGAGGAGTATTTAATTAATTTTTTTATCTTATTATTACCAAAAAACCAGAGGTGAACAAAAATTAGGTATAAATAAAACAGTGACTAAATTATCTTAAAAAATAAATAAATAAAACTTTTATTAGAATAATATATTCTTCCCCACTCAAAGGCAATAGGTGTTATGCATGTAAGAACATAATTATATCATACTTACTTATTAACTAAAACTGAATAGTAAATAAATAAATAAAAGCAATAATACTATAAAATAAGTATAAACTAAACTATATAAAAATAAAATTATATATACACATCATATATAAACATAGGTGGATAACTGAGTTAAATAATAAAAAATAAGAACAACTAATGTAAATAATTAAAATAAAGTAAATAAAATCTAGGAATAAATTGTCATAGATACCATTTTTAGTTACTAATATTTCATCAATAAATTAACACATAAATAAATATTAAACAAAAAATTGTTTACCTATATCACTGTTAAAATTATCTAAACTTAGAAGGTTTTCACTATTTTTTGTGAAAACATTTTTTTTTCTAAATTAAATTTGAATGAGAAATAAATTTTAAATCACCTTTGTTTTAATCTTCAGGAAAGAATTTAGTGGATTATGACTTTCCTTTCTATGTTTCATCAATATCAACTTAGTTTGCAATGAGATATATACATATACATTTTTAGTACAATCTATAGGATTTATTATTAATTATTTATTTGACAAAATTGAGCAGGAGTTTCTTGTTTTTTTTTCAATTTATTTAGCAATAAGTTTCTTCATTTATTTGGTCTGTCCTTTATTTTAATAATTAAATTCGGACTGAAATCTATTACAATTGACAGGTTGAAATAAATACAATCAGCTAATATGTTATTAGAGATGCCGAGGTTATATGCCTCTATGAAACTGCACCTAGAAGTGCTACTACTAACTTTCTACTGAATAAAATTTTTAGGCTACAAAAGTTTAATTTAATTCTCTTTTTACCTCCACCGTTCCACTTGAGATGTCACCTTTTTTTTCAAGGCTATATGTCCAAAATGTGTAAAATATAAGTTTATATGCATACACAGATATGTTTCAATTATATTAAATTTAAGAATCTAAGTTTTTATCCGTATAGTAATTTGGACTGGGGAGGGGGTAAACAGGCTCAGTCTGAGATTAAACATTTAGCTTTATTTCCTGACATATGGAGCGCATATTCATATCTCCGCCCTATATACAAAGCTTAATAATGTTTTATTTTTTGTTGACTTTATTCATCAATTCACACCTGTCTTCAGATCGAAGACAACCAGCAGATGAGGTATCTTGCAAAATTACAAAAATGGCAATATAGCGACCGGTACCCTATGGTACCTCCTCTTGACTTTAATCTATATTATTAGTTTGCTAAGTAGATCGAGGGATCTCTTATCCAACTCAGATCCTCTGAATGAGGATTCAGCTTCTTTTCAGTCTTCAATACATGTTGTCGGGAATGTTCATGGTAGCCATCTTTTATTGGTGTAATGGTATAGTTTGTCATGAAATATCTTGTTTTATGTAGTCTTGCTCAGTAGGAATGTGTATAAGAAGTAATAAAATAAAAAAATAAATAATTCGATTATACGTTATTTTTAGTAGATTTAAAATAAAAGAAAAAGTTTGTTGACCATGAATTATTTAATTAGATTATATTGTCAGCAACCATCTCAAACGCAAGGAGTATCCTTCTCAGTCCAATTAAGTGTAAGGTGCCCACTTAAAAGAATGTACCCTAGGAGCTGAATCACAACTGATCAACAGAATAAATACCTTATTTGAAAGTCAGACTCTAACCTGCACTCAGAAATTAAGAGTAATATCTTACCCACAGAGCTGTTTTATTCCTTTTTTCATGAAATTAGTTTAAAAAAAATTTTTGTTTGTCCTTATATTTTAGTATAGAAAAAAATCTCTTTCTAATTTTAACAAACCATAATCATTAATGACCAAAATTTGTACACCTGAAAACAAGAACGAATAATAAGCAGGTAGTATCCACACAGGAAAAATATGTGACCCGCAACACTGGGCATACTAGCTGGACTGGTATTCAAAACCTATAAGGCGTTGCACCGTTATTCTCAGGGCAAGACCTTGATAAAACCTACCTTTTTTAGTTTAGTTAGTGAATTTCTTTCAATACTTACTATAATGTTGAAAACATAATTTTTACATTCAAAATCCTCTTTACATAATTCCCAAAGTAAATCGACTAGGGAATCTCACATAAACTTATGCAGAATCTAGTCGGAGATCATTCAGTAAATTCAATTTCAACCACTTAGAATAATATTTTATGAACCGAGGTTTTCTATAATTGTTTAAATATAAGGTATAATTAAATTAAATTATAAAACAAGAAACATCACAAAAACGTTAACTTATTACATATACTTATGTAACATATGTATCTTTTTTTAAATATAAAATTAACATTGTCTAAAAAAAATTATAAACTAAAATAAAAAAAGAAAAGTAAACAAAAAATCTAATTATATAAAGTTAAAAAGAATTATAATATAGTTAAAATATATATATATCAACTGCTAAAAAACATATACGAATACCATATAAGTTAATTACTGAAGTAAAAATCGCTAGGTATACTAATTCACTATATTATAATCTACAAATTATAAATTGAAAACCACAAATAACTAAAAACAGTTATTTATAACATAAAATCATAGAAACTGTAATCATTTACATTCATGAATATTCATTTTTTTCTTTAAATATGAATTAGCCCTTGTGAACATCTTAATTTTTTTAATTCAAATCTTGATTAATGAGTAATTATTAAAAAGTAATATGTTAAAATCTGTATTATTATTCAATTACAAAAATTAAAAAAATGCTAAAAGTACTTTTCTTTTGTTTATCCTGGCCATTTCAGACAAACAATGAGTTATATAATTGATAAACGACCTATTGTAAACAGATCAGAAATTGTTATTCAATGGAACCACCACAAAAATAAAAGTGACCCGCCTAGGCAGGTATCGAACCAGCGCCGGTGAAGACACGATGACTCTGAAGTAACGCCCCAACACATTTGGTACATCAGCCAGGGAAGTGCTGTTACTTCCATGGTACGATGGAGATGTTTGATTCAGGTATTATGTTCAAAGTAGCACTTTTTTTTTTTGTTTAATTTTTCCTAAGTTGGCAAAAGGATAAATTAAAAAAGGACAGAATCACCTTTTTCGAAATCTTTAAAATTGAAACTAGGGTAGAAGTTAGAAGCAGAACAAAAAAAAGCATTTGTGCCTCAAACCGTATAGACATGCTTCTGTATTCGGTATACCAAGAGACTCATTTTAAAAAAACTGTAAATTATACAATAAAACATATTATGACTGATTAACCTTTTAGATAATTAATAAAACTCATTAATAATGCTTTTTCTTAATAACCTAAAAAAGTGGGAGTCCTATGAGAAGAATTCAGAAAATGCCAACATTCAAAATCCCATGAATATGAGTACGAGACTAAAAATGTTCTAGATGAGTGTTCTCTTTGAATAAAGTTAAATGAAACCTGGTAGATATACTGCTCCATTCCAATATCATTTATGTGGAATGAAAATTTACTGGTTGCCACTAAGATTGTTAGATAGGGGTAAAGTTAAAAATAATAAATAGTTGTATACATATAAATAAATAATTAATAATTAATGAAGATTGTCAGGGTTAAGGTCAAAAGAGATACAAAAATAGTTAATAACTATTTATTTTCCGACGTTTCGCCCCACTTTGTACAATTTAAAGGCTAAAAAGATACAAACACAACTAAGAAAATTTTGAAATTGTAAGATAATGTGATACAAAAAGGTTAATTGATAAAATTATATACAAAAAAAAAAGTTTGAAATGTATAGGAGACGCAATAATACGCCAAAACAGTATTAGATTTGAGCAAACAAAATTTACGGCAAATATTATTGTAGAAGGAATAAGTTAAGGGTAAATAAAGGTCAAGATAGGATAAATAAAAATTAAATTAATAATGTTAATAATAAACGAGTAAAGAACAAATCTATATCATATTATTTATTTAATATTCTTATCATAGTTTATTTTATATTAATACTATTTCATTTCTTCTTTTCGTTTATTTGTATATAATTTTCTTAATTTAAAGTTTTGTATCTCATTATCTTACAATGCTAAAATATTCTTAGTTGTTTTTGTATCTTTTTAGTCTTGATGAAGCAGTACAAAGTGGGGCGAAACTTCGAAAAATAAATAGTTTTTAACTACTTTTGTTTCTCTTTTGACCACCCTGTTGACCCTGACCATCTTCTTCACTATTTTAATAAGCAGTTAATTAAAGTTGATTTTTTTTTCATAATTTTATTTCGACTTATTCTATCTTTTTAACTCAATATCATTTCTTTGCATTAATTTCTAAACCTCATTTTATCAACTAAACGATTTCCTGAAAAATGTCGGTATAAACTAGACTATGCATGAGGACCGCACCATCACTTAATTATAATAGAGAAATAAGGCGAGATGAGGTTCTCCACCGGAGCAGGTAATACACCTGGAGGAAGCGGAGCCATTGTGGTTCTATGACCCCCTCTTGGTGGCACCCCATTTGGGGTTGAAGGGGCGGTCGGACCATTTGTCGCTCCTCAAACACAGGCCGGCTCCTGGCGGAACCAGGTTGACAACTTGATAAAGATAATAAATGATGAGATGATCCAGGGAGAGAGAGAGAGTGAGAGAGGATAAAAAGCTCCAAGACAATAAGTGTGTCGTCATTAATCAGGCCCTCGCCCTTAGCCTATCATATTTCCCCGAGCGGCCCCACAGCGCTGACATATAGCCACCAGGTCGGTCGACAACATTTATCTCGTACCCGCTTCCTCAAAACCTATTTATACTCCTCGCTTCTATAAATATATCCTTTGCAACAGCTATATATCGAAGTTTATATTAATAAATGCCTGCATTGCCTTATGTTAGTAGTATCCACTATTTACATTCAAACGAAATAAACGCCAACATCTTTATATCCAAAATACAGTGCACTACGTAGTTCAACAACATTAACTGCCAGGTTCTATTCATTAAACAAAGTGGTCTACCAGTTGTATATGAACAATTCAGGACCTGCAGAGCCACAGGGGTGTCTCATGAGATGGTGCAAAACCAAAAGTTCTTCTCGGCTTATACCTTACAAATTAAGACACAACATGATCAGAATAACCCGAAAGGATAGAACAATTTCCCACTAAATTATAATGAAGAAACATATGAAAGAGGGGAGGATAAAGTAGTAGAAAAGTAATCAAGACGGTTGACATGTGTAATGTACTTTTCCACTTCCAGATTACGATTAGTATTCCCGGACTGCTGTTCCCTTGCAGGACAGAGTATATTGGATGTGGTAAGCGGCCAGGAAAAGTGCAGGCGGGCCTAATGGCAAGGTAAGAGTCCCGGAGGAGGAGTAAGGTTTCTGTCGTTTAACTGTTCCCAAGAACGGCCAAATTGATTTTAATAGTTGATAAACCAAAGTTCTGAAAATGACTTTACCATATTGCATATTTTATTCTCGATTAAATGAACTGTTTTACTGATTATTACTAAGTCGAGTAACAATTTACGCAAACCTGAAGCCTGCACTGGCAATGGCAGACTCATGCCATCATAGATGACACCGCCTTCAGCGGACCCGGCAGCTTATCTTATAATGCCACACTGCCAAACCAAGATTCATATTGTCGGCTTATATACACCCTTTCTTATTTGTATATATTTAATTTTTTTTTTTAATTCTTTTTCTAGGAGGTCAGAAAAAAAAAAATTTACACAAACCTGTGCAGCCTCGCTAAATGAGCTCTCATCACTCTTTCCTTGAAAGAGAGGAACTTAATTTTCACAAGAAAGAAGAAAATTAAAAAAAAATTACTTAAAAGATTACATGCCATAGTTTTTATTTTAAATTTAGTTCAATTAGAATTTTCACATATATTTTAAATGATAAATATTAAATAATATTTTTAAAAAATGCTGGCTACAATATTTAACAAAAATGTATTTATTAATTTACGATAACACCTTACATGTGGAATGTAATATTGAACAATTGATAGAGATCGTGAATACATTTAAATTTCTCTTCAATTTGTTCTGATATCTTTTACTCTTTTCTTCATCTGGTTCCTGCTCTATCGCTTCGCTGTTCTAGCAATCTCTTACTTCTCCCTTCAGTCCTTTTGTCCGTTTTCGCCTACCTCCTTACATCAGATTTGTCACATGCAACCTTTTTTTTTCTTTTTATATCATCATTATTCCGCCAAATATTATTAATTTCCCTCAATCTCACTTTTCAATATAATGGCGACCTATAAAAACTATTAAAATAAAGATTCAGCGATTTTAAAACAAAGAATTGAAACAATATAAAAGTGTTGCTTGACAAATTACTATAGTTATTAAAATTATTGGAGGCTTAATAATTTTGAGAAAGGAAAACTTTTTGAGAATTCTAAATTTTATATAAGTGATGCATTTTTTTTGTTCAATACTAATTATGTTTTTTTATAACAGTTTATTACCACTATGCCTTTGAATAAAGCCCTTAAATAATTACCTCTAAATTATCGTTATATTTTTATTTCTCATTACTAGAGATTGAATTTTGATGCAATAAAAACCCAAATAAAATTGTTTATCATACACCTAAATGCCTACAAAAAAAAAATTCGTTAAATTTATCATATTAATGTTTACATAGAAATTTTATCTAATATAGTGTAAATCAAAATTGACCCATACACGAAAAACTAAACTACGGTAACAAACACCGAAAAGTCTGTCCATAATTGAAGAGTTAAGTAGAAAATAACTGTATTTGATGATTTTTTATTCTTTTTATGAAGGCTGGAAAACATAATTTAAACTTTTTAGAACTACCACAATTTCAAAAAATTAGATCGAATATTATATTACATTATAAAAATTCAAACTTTGGATTTGATATTTTCGAATTCTTTATTGCTGTAATAATATTAAATAAGAAACCAAACAAAACAACTAAAACCTAATTTTTGAAACTTTTTTTTTTTTTTAATAATTTATTTATTGATATTTACAACTGTATACACATATATACAACAAGTAAATTTGCTGTAGGTGACATAGTAACATGATAAAACATTTGAAGAATCTGCCCACTGATAGAACTCCAATAACATTTCTAGAGGAGAAGATCTCGAGGCCATCTTCTTTTCAGACGCCTAGGAGGATTATTAGGTAATGAAGGAGAAGCCAGGTTAGAAACAAGTGGATTTGGGTGGTTGAGAAGTTTATTATGGAAGGAACGGTATCTGGTTCTGGCCAAATCGGCAACATATGGAATATTGAGGTCCTGATGGATGACTTGATTTGTGACAAAGTAAGGAGCATTAAGGATTTTACGAAGGATTTTGGACTGTAAGGATTGGATTCTGGAGGAATTTGATGGTTTAGTGGAGCCCCAAAGCTCAACTCCGTATGTCCAGATAGGCCTTATAATAGTCATGTAGATCAGTCTTTTGTAATGGATTGGCAATTTAGACCGTTTGTCCAGTAAATGTTGCAATAGTCGGAATCTACGAGCAGTTTCTTTTCTTTTTACTCTTGTATGAGGATTCCATGTCAGTCGTTTGTCGAGATGTAGTCCTAAGTAACGGATCTGTTCGACAGAAATAAGTGGGGTATTATTAAAGGATATTGTAGGGGAAGAGGTCATGGGCTTACGTCGAAGGGTAAATGTGATTTGGTGGGATTTATTGGAATTTATTTTAATCCTCCAGTTTTGGCACCATTCTTCAAGGGTGGTGATGTGAGATTGGAGGGTTTGGGATACAATGTAAAGGTCATTGTTCACTGACAATAGACATGTGTCATCGGCATACGTGGTGAGGATTGTATTAGGATGGGTTGGAATGTCAGCTGTGAAAACTATAAAGAATAGGACCAAGGATACTACCCTGAGGTGCACCAGCAGACTGACGGAATAGGGATGAATAAGCGCCGTTGTAATTTACTTGAAATAATCTGTCGGAGAGATAAGAACGGGTAATGAGGAAGTATGTGGGGGGTAGGAATTTACGGATCTTGTATAGCAGTCCTGGGTGCCAGACTCGATCAAAAGCCTGTTCTATATCAAGAAAGACTCCCGAGCAGTTTTTGAAACGTAAATTCAATTTTCTTGATCATCCTGATATCAATTCAATTCAAATCTAAGCTCAACTTACAATCCCTAGAATACAGTTATTCCTGTTTGTCAAAAATATAAGTAAAGTCCAATTGTATTACTATGTGCGCCAAACAAAAAAAAAAAAAAAAAAAAAATAGAACTATGTGCGACAACTCTGGATTTGTCTAAAACTCTCGCAGATCGCGGCAATTGCCGGAACAAACTACAGCTAGTGGCCGAGATTGTGACAATGAAGTTCGTATTGTATAATTATTCTTAAATTCTTGACAATATTTATTTCAATAATAAAAGGCACATTTGTAAATTTAAACAATCATTTTATAGTTAAAACACAAAAAATGAACAATAATGCATTTTCGTGCAGAAAAATAAAACAATATCAGTATCAAGAGAATGTCCTTTTCGTGATTCGAATTTCCTTCGTGGTTTGGCTGAATTTGCACTCAGGGAACCGACTAAACAAAAATCAGGTCTCTATTAAAAATAAATAAATCATCTAAAGTTATTATAAGGTATAGCCTAATGTTAGAATATAAGCGATTTTATTCCTGTATGCGCAAGCTTGAATAAAATGATTAGAAAAATATTATATCATGAAATTTATTTAAGATATAGATAAACTTGTTAAATTTTGAGGCAAAATCATTTCACAAATTTTAATTTATAAACAAAATGTTTTAGGTTCTGGCTAATACGCCATCCACATGAACATAAATTCTAATGGCACACTGCAGTACTGAACATAAATTCAGAATACTAGGTTAGACCAGGTTTGTCTAATTGTGTTTGGGGATATTAACCAAATAATTGTAATTTAATGGTACCGCTGGTTTAAATTAAGTGGAATTTATTTAAAATAAAATAAATGGAGAATGGTGATAAACTCCATTCATTATTGTATTATAAGACATATGTTATATAGGGGTTTGCCAAAAAGGTTATAATATGGTTTAGTATTTAATTTTGATTATGGATTGTAATATTGCTACATGAAACAATAAATGGTATTAAATAGGTATAATAATGTATGCTGTAGTTTACTTGTGTTGAATATGTTTTAGGTTACTTAGTGAGTTTTTGAAATTTCTCTTCTTGTGTTGTTTTCCCTCTTTCATCCTGCTTCCGTCCCTTCGCCTGGGTGTGGTGTAGTATATTCACTCATGGTTAATTGTTGATCTCACCAAAAAAAAATGAGTGGCTCTTGTGATAGTTCACTCTTCTGTCCTAGTAGCTAAGATGGCTACTACCAAAGCCTACGGCTTCATGTATCTACCACTAGATAGCATCTTGAATTTCTATTCAAAGTGTGAGGGGGACACCTTCCTAAAGGTTATAACGATTTTACAATACCTGGTACCGGTTATTATACCTGAGGATAGCGTGTTAGCAAAAACGTAGAACATTTTGTTTATAGATTAAAATGAGTGAAATAATTTTATGTTTAGCATTACATAAATCTTTAAAAATCATAAATATGTAGATTGTTGGTTCTGAATAATTTTAATAGTAACCATGGACAACGAGAGGACAAAAGATGGATATAACATTAGAGAAATGATTCCTTGGATTATACAGAGAACTACAAAACCGGACTTTGTCCCCGCAATAGGAATTAGCCCAGTTAATTACGTAAATGAATCCCAACATTGGGGCTGGCTGCGGAAAACAAACGGCTAAATGCCCCGGCCAACTGTTCCATGGTTATGTTGCAAATATTAGCATCGTTGCCTCCCCTTTATCCTTTGCTGGATTTTTATTTTTATGGTACGCTGTGTTTACCGGGCGGTTGAATCTGTGAAACCTCCAATCTCAATGTCAATATTTGTTCTGTATAAATCCGTTTTGTTTTCTAGTATTTATCCAGCTCAGTTTCATGTACAGTATCGAAATATTATACCTTCCATAACAAAATTGGTTATAACGCCTGATTCAATATAGCTTTTTCTATTATTTTTTTTCTAAACGAGTTGGTCGTCAATCTTTAACCGTTTACTGTCCAAACTCTGATTTTATTGAAATTCTATATAATTATAATGAGATTTCAAATCATTGATTTGATATTGTTATTTATGTATATATCATTAAAAATAAAAATTCTAATTCGCCTCTTAATTTTACTATTTTTGTAAGTTCCCAATTCTATTAAATATTATTCAGTTAAAATTATTAAAAAATAATGCAATATTTTTACAGTTTATTATTTTGTCTTAGAGTTCTACTACTGGGTAGTTTCTCTACATCCTGTATTATATCATTATGTCATTATGATCAAATTTAATTGTTGTATTTTTTATACAGTTGTAAATATCAATAAATAAATAAAAATAAAAATAAAATATTTTGTCCACGAAACTATCGTTGGACGGATGAATACTTTGTTTCTATTTTTCTTGTCATAGAAAAGCAAGGTTATAAGATTTATTTTACCTCAAAAATACTATCGACACCGATATATTAATAGTTTTTATTGTTTGAACTTAGATATAAATCATTACTCAAATTATTTAGAATGGTGGAATTCAGTCCCATTTTATCATAACCTTACTCATTCCTAATTTTTTTTTTAATATTATACTGTCTTAAGTTTAAAGTGTTCAATGACTGCAGTCTGAGATGAAGCCAGAGTATGCTGTTATTGATGACTATAAATAGAACTAGTTCTGATGTTTACTGAGTGGACTCTATGATGTGACAACAAATATATTTAACACTACTGATATTTACATTGGTTACTGGACTATAGACTATTATATACATTAAACTATTATGATATTATGACATACATTGATTAGGTTTCTTGTTGATGTGATGTCTCCTTTTGAGATGATTATTGGATGATTGTACTGTTTCTAATTTTTCTTGCCCATTCTTCTCTCCACCTCCCCGAGGGCATACCAGCAGATCCCTGGTCTCTTCTATTCCATTTGGCAGATAAAGGAATTGAAAGTAGAAAAATAACTTTTGGAAGTAAAGATGGTGGATCGTCTTGTCGCTTCCCTCGTTTTCAAAGCAATGGCCATTGGTCAACTCTGCCAAAAGAGAGCAGCACAGCTTGCAGTGCCTTATACATGATTGAGTTGAATTTTTTCAGAGGTGGGGGGTCCTGAATATATAGACAATAGTAGTGTGGATCATCGAGCTGATTCACACAATATTTGCAAATAGATTTCGTAAATGGAGAATCTTTTAGAATATGATTTTGATGAATATAAAGTTATTTTAGTTTTTGTTGGGTGAAACAGTAAAGAAAACCTGCAATCTTCCTTATATACCTTTAATACATAATCGCAGATATACAGATATCTATAAATAGTCCACGTAGTAGGCAATATACTATTAAAATCAAAATCAGAGAACAAAAAACAAACCAACGAAAACCACTCAATAAATAAGAGAATGAGAGATTTTCAATGGATTTTCCCTTGAAATGGAAGTAAATTCGAAATGCAAAATAACAAAATATAAATTTCATAATAAACGAAAATGGATTAAAAATTAATTTTGATAATAATCGCGGCTATGGATGATCCATTTTATACAAGCTCTTTGTTTACGCCTACTAGTTCGGCAATATCCCTATACTGTCTTTCAATCTCATTGGTTTTTGATCACTTTTTCCCATAAATATGAGTAAAAACTAGACATAGACAACGAAATGTGATATATTTGACATTGTTTCCACTGTTTATTATATCTAGATCATGAAAATGAAAATTTTACTAATTCGCTTAATTTTCTTAAATCATTTTAAACATGAATTAAATACGAATCAAAGAGATTTTTCAACTTTATTGTAAGAGAATCCAGTTGAGAGATATCTATGTTTAAACCGAAGAGCGTCAAATACATATGCTATTTTCAATTTTTTTTTTCTTTATTTTACAATAATTCATATAGTTAGAATAAAACCGGACAGTAATAGCTTCGGACGTTAAATTCCAGAAAATACGAGAAAGTTATATTTCTTCTAGTGGTATGGAATAGAAATAAGGATCGTTCGAAAGTAGCATAAGGTAATTGGAGGAGAGGCGAAGACGTCCCGAGGATGTTCTTTAGGAAGAGAGGAGTGATTACTCAGGGAAAGGAGGGGTGCCCCAGGGGTGGGGGCGGAGAATGAGATTTAAGCTGGAAGCCTGTTTGAATAAATAGGGGTTCGCTCCCGTGGGAAATATCTGAAGCGGTTAGTTCTGGTCAGGATCTGCGCCGACAGTAGGCATACTATGCCGGTCCCAAACGGAATGCATCTCATAACTCAGTAACATAGAAATGAATTCATCGAAACGGAACAAATCCGAAAAGACGGCTAAATCAATTTCCATTTGCAGATAGAACTCGTAGCCCCAAAAAGGAAGTAGTAAATATTTTTGGCATTCCCTGAGGAATTATATGAATACTTCCGGGGAGACATAACTAATTAAATAATCAAACTTGAGCAAGTTTGTGATATAAGTTCGAATATATGAGTATGTACAAGAATATGCAAATGAAATATTTGTTTCTGAGAACGACGTAGAATAATTGACAGAAACGTAGAATATTTAGTTTTATGAATTAAAATTAGTGAAATTATTTTGCCTTTAAATTTAATAATTTTAATTAAATAAATTTCATATATATTTTTTTTTCAGTTGTGCTGTTTTTTTTTTAAATGTTGGAATCATAGTAATATACAAATGAACACAATAAATAGCTTTATAGAAAAACGAAGAAAAAAATTTTGAGCGAAATATCTTAATTGTTTTCAAAATTGAACGACTTGTTGTTAGCCATTAATTTTTTTCTCCGTTCTGGACAGGTACAAAGACCTAGTTTGTTGACCTAGGTCTAATTTCAATTAAATTTAACTGATCACAGATAAAATTGATTGTAAGCCTATGCATGAGTTGAAATATGACGTATAATGATATATAATATGAGTTTTTGTTTGATTTGTTTATATTGATAAAGAAAATGAATTGCTCATATGTTAAGGACTTTTAGGTATTTTGTAGCAAAAATTAAACCGAAATAAAAATGATCGCAGATGAGGTGGTATAAAATGAAGTCCTCCGATTGTGTGCTGACATGTCAAGGAAGAGTTTCAAGGGCCATTGAACATGAGTAGCTTTTAGCCTTGTCCGTATTTGTGAGGCATGAGACAAAACCATTTCATGAGAAGCTCTCTATTCGCTGTTTTAGAGGGCCTCTGTCACGCTCGAGCTTGTGCACATTTTAGTGGATCCTCTACGGGGCAATTGGTCAAACGATCATAGCATTCCGTGATACAAAAAGGAAAGAATGGGACCGAACAATAGGTAAGAAAAAGGCTTTCCTAAAGAACAATAAAAAAGAAAAGAAAAGAGGCCTCGACTTCCAATATGAATCATTTCCAAAGTGAAGGGAACTTTAAAAGATAATTAATTTTATAACTTAAATTTGAAACTAATTTGTCTTCAGAGCAATCTAGAACTTTAGAGTTACAAAGAGGAGAAAAAAGTTTGAACATCAAAGTTTTCATCCCTTCCAATATAAAATTCCGAGAATCATATGATGTCACTGAATGAAGTGCGCCTACAACCTAAGGCGTTACTTCAGTTTTGATTGGCTGACTAGATATAGTTAGTGGACTGTATGAAATTGATTGAAATTAAATCAGATATGAGGTAACGGAAGGAGAATTTATTTATAGAGCTTGGTTGAACAAGAGGTATGAAGAGTGGACGAAACGGGACATTTATGGTTTAGGTTAATGAATTTTGATTGGGGGGATATGTGTAAGTGCTGATTGATAACAATGATGGATGGTGATGGTGCGAATCATATATAGAAGGAACGTGACTAGCTCATGCTGCATTTTGCTCGTCCTGCATGTCCCTCCGTCTACCCTCTCCTCGGCTATGGGAAAGCTTTTCGGAAGTGTCCAAGATTAAAATAGCTGTAGCTTCGAGACCAACGCCTCCTAGGAGCAATGAATGAAATAATATTTTGTAATACTAATTCTTGTTGTATACTAATCGATTTATTTAGTTTTTGTGTAGAATGAGAACAAACTATAATTACTTGTATGAAATAAGTTAAAGTATATACAAAATAATTAAAACCAAAAGTCGTTTCCTGTAAAGTATATAAAGAATATTTTGTTTAAAAAAAATCAACTCAAATTCAATTATAGCACCTTTTAAAACCATTAAATACGATTTTTCATAAAAATAAGTAATATTTTGAACTAAATTTTCGCAGGATATTTTTTTTATTTTGCTGTAAAATTTAAATTTGTATTTAAGTGTTTTTTAGGATGCTAAAAACGAATCTTGCTTTTTTAGATAGAATTTTTTTCGACCCACCATGTAAAAAGCTATTTTTGGTTATTATTATTTTATATAGGTACATTTAAAATGTACTAGACAAATCAATATACAAGGTCAATATACAGTAGCTGGAAAATACTCTATTCAATTATTATGATTTTATATAAGTAAGTTTAAAATCATTTAATAGAATTGACTTGTATCCGAAAAGAAAATTATTAATATTTTTTTAATAACAGTACAGGATTGAAACAGTTTATTGCAACTGACATAGCAAAGCCCCCACACACACATATATATATTTTATTTATTTTTTTTTTGAGAAATAAAGTTTATATTCAATTTTCATACGACAAAAAAAAAAGATTCCCGTTGGAATCAAATATAGTTTCTTCGCTTTAGAATGAAAAATGTAATAACTTGAACTTAACTTCACTAATTCACACAGAATTCAGATCTTGGATTTGAAATTTAGGTTTAAAATCTATACTGGACCTTGATGAACAAATTGGAACCGGAAATTAAAAATAAAATGTTTGAGAAATTTTTCTTTATTTGAAATTTCAAAAATCAAGTTCAAAACCTATTTTTTATTTATATTTTTATTTTATTTTATTAGTAGTAGACATAGCTACCATCTTCATTATTTATAAATATTTATAAATAATTTTGGTAAATACAACCACTCAATCGAAGATTTGGGTTGTCATTTTCAGGCTAAGGTATAAAGGAATCTGTTATCTGATATCTTACTAAACGATTCATCTCTTCAAGCTCCGTATTAGAACACTTTAAAATACCGAAAGTATATTATTATGATTTTCTATTTATATTGCTAAGCGTACGATATCATGTACTCTAACGTGTTTATACCACAATTATACATAGTCCTAGTGACAGTATTGACGAGCGAAAGAATATGCTTACTTGCCGCAATCATTAAAACAAAGATTGTAATTACATAAACTGACGTTTGAATTCAAGATCGATGTAAACATATTAGTAAGTGGGGAGCCAATCTGTCAATTTAGCGAATAAGTGGATTATTTCCAATCAACTGATAGCTGAATCAGATTTACTCTAATTAAATTATCAATATCTATGTGATAATGATAATTTCACAATTTTTGTCAATTTGATAAAATCACAGGTAGATAGTAAATAAACCTCTTGTCCATTAAATTATCAGTTGTGATAATTGATTTCTCAACCACTCATAAATAAAATTCCTAATGATAATACCACATCACTTCAATGAAGAAAAATAGATAACATAGAGTTCGTGATCTGAGTTTTAAACCCTTCATTATCAAATTAAATTAATAAGGAATACGCGTAAAATTGCCAAAGTAATTATAAAATAAAAAATATTTCTATGGCGTTTTGTATGTTATTTTATTTCACTAATTTTTCCATTAGTTCAGGAAATGACTTTATTATTCGTTTGTTATTTTAGCCTGTTAATTTTGTAAATTATGAAATGTTGATTTGAATCTTAATAAATATAATCTTTATTTGCTAAATATAATATGCCAGTATCGACAGTCGTCCGTTCCTCGGAGCAATTACAACCATATAGTATAAATGTAAATAGTGATTTCATTTTATTGCTGAATTAGTTTAAAGTTTTAATTATTTTATTTCATCCTTATTTCTTTAGTACTTAATATAATTATCTCAATATTATTTATTTTTCTGTTCATATAAATATAGCGATTTTATTATTTTTATTTATTCATCAATAATTATCCACTCAAATTGAGTGTTTGTGGCTTTAGCGCACTTGCTAAGCCTCCACTGGCTCATTACCAGTGATGTTGCGAGAGGGATGCGCTGGGATCTTTTGAGCTCTGCTCTACCCCTCACACGTGGGGGGGGGGATAGAGTGGGCTCAGGGATCCTCAGGTCGATTGTGTAAATATTGTATATATTATTTTATCATCATGTTATTCTATTTATTTATTTTTCATACAGATAGTTTGATTATGTTCATTTTGTTTATTCTTTTGTTTGTATATATTTTAAGAGTTTTTTTTTTTATGTATGTATGAGATCATTCATACCTATTGCCCACAACTGTGTGACAGATTGTAATATCTATCAATAAATAAATCTTTCTAAACAAAAAAAAAATTATTTATATATATTTTTTATTTATTTTTATATTTTTAAATTTGGTAATAATGTGATCATTTATCATTATTACTTGTCACCCAAGATTATAGTAGATTGTAATACTTATGAATAAATAAAATTTCAATTAAAACGCTCAAAATATTAATTCCTCGATTCCATATTAATCACATTAATAAATTATTAAAATTTATTATTATCTAATAAAACACTTTTCCTATAACATGTATTTTATGATACTTTTACATATACTTTAGTTATTTATTACTATTTTAGCGTATTTATATTAGTCTTCCTTCTTTTCTCTGTGATTTCAAATGTTGAAGCCTTAATGAAGACCAACAATGTAAGTCTTTGTTATACCTAAAGTAAAATAGTTTCGGTAGTTAATTTTATTTATTTATTTTTAAGAGAAATAATTCAACTTACTATAATATACAAAAGTAAATAACTATTTCTGGCAAAATATATTTTTAAATCCTTATCTGATGTTTTAATTTGTACTCATATTAAATAAGTGCTAAGTACTGAGCTCTCTAGCCATTTACATTTGTTTCAGAATTTAATTGATCAGTTACTTATAAATAAGTTCTCTGAAAGTAGTTTAAGCATAAATATGAGAAGTAGTGTGTAAGCAGTGAAAGTTAGAGGAGCATCAGTGACTTATCGAACTGGTTGGTCAGCTCAAGCTGCAGTGAGCACTTCTCTCAGTTCTCATTACGCCAGAACTGTTTCCAAACATCAATATTTATTTTTATCACTAAATTTATAGTTAAAATTATTTACATTATTAATTACTTACAACCTATACTACATAGTGTCTTTATAGTATGTGATTTTTGAACAGTAATATTTTACAGATGCTGGGTAGCATCTCACTGTTACAACAAATTGAATTTAAATTAAATCAGTTACAATTTGAAGTTATATATTTGCGATATATCGAATATTCAAACATTATTATCCTATAAGATATTCCCTAGAAACTGACTAAGAAAAAATTTATATATATAGTTTAATCGCTTTATGTAACCTTTTTAATTATAGGTAAAGAAAAATTACCTACCTATAAAATTACTAATATAATTATTATAATTATTTATGTTAAAAGTTTCCTTCCAATACAAATATTACCATTATTCATTAAGAAACATAACCAGTTATTATCTGATTACATTTTTAGGTGTGGCCTAATTCGTATAGAGTTGAACAATTGGTTTGGATTTTTATTTTATTTTTTGCATTATTTCAAAATTCAATTTCAAATGTTAGTGCTGATTTTGATTGGAATAGAATTATATTTTAAAGGTAATTAATTTTACCTGATAACCAGAACAGGTAGGCTTTAATATATTGTTTAGGAAAGAATTTTAAAAATAAAAAATGTATTACACATTTTTTTGATTAATTAGGTGACGTTTGTGTTTTAAATGTTTTTAGATGAAACAGGCAATAAGTCGCTTTTTATTTTTTACGATTAAAATCTTACAACTCAGTCAAAAATATTATTATTATAAAGAAACTATAAAAAATAAATAAACAAGTAAAATTTATAAATGATTTTTTTTAATTATATGAAAAAAAAATGGGATCAGCACTTACTTTATTTATTTCAGAAGTGCATTTACCTCTTTAGGTACCTCCTTAGGTAGCTCTTTAGCTTTATTAGAAGAAAATATAGGTTTGTGATTATTATGCTATAGGTACATTTAAACACACAGAATTATACATTTTTTCTTTCTTTTTTTTTTATATTAAAAACACTTCTACGATTGTTAAAGTAAAATAGTATAGTATAGACTTGTAGTCTACGAACTTAGATGAATTTTCGACAGCAATTTTCATGTCTGAAATAGTGATATCCATTCTGTTGCCCATGTCTACCTTATACAATTAATCTTTCCATAGTGTTTTCCATCTAATACTGATATACAAATATATATATATTTTAAAGAACGATATACCACCAGCGACCATGATAATTTGATGCATGGAAAGCTTTTGGCCTATAGTTTACAGA
>NW_027107323.1:210209-217793 GCF_000696795.3 Halyomorpha halys | reverse complement strand
TATATATATAGGTTATATATCTATAACCTAGACAATGCTTTCTTATTAAGTAATTGTCGGCGATATCAATTTATGAAAGCTTATATCATCATTCAACATACAGATTCTATTGTTTTGGTTTTCTTAATTTTGCCAATCGAACTGTAATAGTGCCAATCAAAAATTGTAATATCTTCCTACGAAACCCGCTTCTCTATCATCATTGAAATTGTACATTTATTTATTAAATTTTTTATTAGTTTCTACTAAAGCCAAAAGACTTCAACACCTATGAAAGTCGTCCAGTCACCCAACCTCTTTTAAACATACTAATTTTATACTTAGATATGAAACACACGAGTCCTAAAATAATTTCATTAGGAAAAATTTAAGTATATCTGAGACACTCGGTCGTCAAACTTGATATTTGACATCTATCGTGAAGTGAAGTATTTTCTTTCACCGGATTTTTTGGGCTGATTTCATAAATTTTTAAAAGAATTTTTAGGAAGTTCATATTCGTTAAGGAATAATGTTTTTATTAAATTATTGTTTTTAGCGAATACAGGTTTAAAGCAAAACATGGTAAAGAACAACTATCTTATAACACTGTGAAAGATTTCACTTTTTCAGTTTCTATTTTTATATAAACAACGCTTAGAAAGAATTGTAACCTCAAAACTGATATAAAAGGTTTCTTCAAATCATACACATAATAGCCTTCCGGATCAGAACGTAATAAAATCTGAGCTTGCTTATGTTGCCTCTGAAATTTGACAATCGATAGAAAGGCTGCTAGATTTATTTACTTATTGTAGATTCTAACTTAATGATTGTTATTTATATATTTGTAAGTGGAGAATCTCGTTCAAGGAACGGTTTTAATCACCCTCTACCTCTTTCTCTTCACCACTCTCTTTCATTACCATTCCTTACCCGCCTCCAAATATCTCTCTCGATTCTTGCGGATAGTGCGGTACTGTATGTTCCTTCTCCTAAAGATAGCATCTGCCGATATTTTCAAATTTGTAATTTCCCCTTAGTATACTTTTACTCATCGAGAGAAAACTGCTTCCACGAAGAGAAACATGAACAGAAGTATAAACATACCTTTATCGGAAAGCAACGTAACATAGAGGCAGAACTCGTTTGAAAGTTAATATAGGAAGCAGAGTGGGTGGAATATATTAAAAAAGTTAAAGCCTTACTCCAAACACTATCCCGTTGATGATGCTCATTCCATGAGTAAGAACAAACTCACAAATACTAGTTTACATAAACAACTTTATTATACTATATGGCGTCGACTATATTAAGATAGGTTAGTAAATGCAGTATTTAAATAAATAACTTTTACTATGGCACACTTAAATTTAAATGGAAACATAGGTATATCCAGGAAATAAATATTTCTTGTGAGCAAACAAAAGTAGTTGATGAAGTTTGACAAAATTTAAACTAGACAATGTCTACAATTCGATACTCATTCAGTATCTCTGAAAATAATATCAAAATTGAATAGTTTTATTTTACAAGCCGTTACAGTGACATAAACACCCTAAACGTGCTAAACCTAAATGTGCTACAAATAAATATTTCATTTAAGTGTTTAGGATAATTCCTATCCATCTTAGGAACGTTACACCCGAGCGGGTTGAGGAATAGGTTCATCCAGCTTCACCCATCTTTATAATCCTCCTTGAAGATTTTTTTGTTTTAATAATTTATTTATTTATATTTACAGCTGTATACACATATACACATCAAGTAAATTTGCTGTAAGTGATATTATGACATGATAAAAACATGTGGAGAATCTACCCATTGATAGAACTCCAAAAACATTTCTAAAGGAGATCTCGAGGCCATCTTATTTTGAGACGCCTAGGAGGATTATTAGATAGTGAAGGAGAAGCCAGGTTAGAAACGAGTTAGTTTGGGTGGTTGGGAAGTTTATTATGGAAGGATTGGTAACTGGTTCTGGCCAAATCGGCAACACAGGGGACACTTGAAGGTTAAAACTTTATTTACCGCGAGACCTTTTGCTGTTAGTTTCCTGGCAATGGCCAGCTCTTCCACTTAAGTCATGCGTTTTTATGGCACAAGAGCTCTCACTCGATCAGTCTCCACTGGCTTTCAATACCAATGACGCGCTAGGAAGAAAATGTCTGGGATCTCTTGGAGTCCTGCTTGACCTTTCATACGAGGGCGGTAAAGCTTGCTTTGGAGTTTACAAGGCTGAATATAAATATCGAATGGGTATTTATTTTATTGTTACTTAAATTAAAAGTATTAATTAATAAGTAGTAATTTAAGTATTAATTAGTGAGTAGTAATTAAATTAAAAGTATTTTGTTATCATTCAATCAGTCTTATTTTATTATATTGCAATTTTTTTCTTTCTTTCTAACTGTGAGTTCTATTGTCTGTTTACATTTTTGTTCTGTATGTATTGTATAAAGAAATATTTTAGCACTAATATTTATTGCACATACTTGTGGCAGTTTGAATTATTTTTCTTTAATGCAAATATTTTTAAAAAATCTGTGTTATTTTGGCACTGACCAATAGATGTTGACATCAGGGGCTTGTTTCATAATAAAGTACAAACTAATACTATTAGTCTTATAGATTTATCTTAATTCAATTACACAGATTTGTACAATAGTAACTTGTACTTTAGTATTTTTAAATTCTTGTAATATCACTAATAGTCATCCCTATCATGAAAAAATATAAGTATTAGTGTAATTACCTCGTTGTTTCCATACTTGTATTTTGAACTAATACTATTAGCTTTCATTATGAAACAGGGCCCTGGTTTGTTAAACATTGCTGAATAAAAAAAAAAGAAGACATACTTAGCCTTTACACATGAAGGAAAAAACGGAATAATAAAGTACAATATATAATTTGAATATATTAATATTTGTAAGAACGGTAAATATCAATCAGATAAAAGCTCTGAAGGTAGAGAACTCATTTATTAGAGTTCAGAAGCTCAACAATGAAGCATTTGGCAAAGCATGTCATTCAGACGAAACGAGAGGAAGGAAGAAGAATTAACTTAAAAAACAAGAATATTAGTACTAATTTAAAGAAAGACATAAAGAAGAATGCTGATAGCATAAAGTTAAATGATAAAAGATAATGGATATACTTTCGACAGTCAGGACTAAAATAAAGTACACATGGGTAAAAAAAAGAAATTAAAAACGTAATTCAATTATATTGAAACTTTTTAATTTTCTTTTTACTTTATAATATATAAACTTTATAATCCAAAGGCTTTTATAATAAAATTTATTAAGTGTCTACTTACTAAAGTCGGAGTAATTTAAATATTTAGCAATAAATAATCTTTTTTATATACGTCTATGTTTTCAAGAATGCGTTTTTTCCCTTTCATTTCTAATTACATAACTATTATTATTTTTAATTATTTATATTTGTCAGTAGTTATGGCATTGTAAATAGTCAAAGGTGTCTTTTTATTGAGACTAGACCCCACAATTATCAAATGTTAAAAAATATATATATCTGAAAAACTTAAAATAACCATGTGATGATTTGATAAAAAACAAAAAAAATGTTATGTAGATTGTTTTAACACTGATTCATGTCCTTTAATTCGGTATGGGCACTTTTTAAATTATGTGTTCAACAAGAAAATGTATGTGTTATTTCCGAAATAATGATCATTCATTAAATGGTTATTTGTTGAATTAACTGAATCAATTGATAATTATTAATTTAATAGAGCAACTTATTTTTGAAATGACAATTAAAATCCATGAGCGTTAGTGATAAACTACGGTATACTGAAATTGCTGCAACTATCGTAGTCCCTAACATGGTTTTAACTTTATGATAATTGTCATCATGACCATTGATTTTGATCAATATCAGTTACCCTATTCATTCTACTGATACAGACATACATATGTATATACACTAATATTTACTGTCACGACAACAACTATCATACTCTTTAAACCATGACAGTTGATGCAACTGATGATTCCTTAGCTGTAAAGTACCATCGTACTCGTGTTACAAGTTTTAACATGATAGCACCTTCTTTTCCACTACCTTTACTGTCAACTATCAACTCATACTTGCTGCGACATACTATCATTAAAAATAAGAAATAGATCATTTGCGATAATAATTAAATATACTACGATTGTTGGGGCCACAGTTTGGTTGTCCTAGGGACACCCTTATACTATGCCCAGAATAAGCTGGGTTCTTCGGATAATTAATTTGGGTATTAACTATCGCGTTTGGTAGAGGGTGAAAACAAATAAATGATAAATAAAAATAAATGATTTACTGCTTTACTGTAACAAGGTGAGATAAGCACTGTTGTATTTATGAATAGTTAATTTTGCACTTGTAACTGAAAATAAATGTTTCATAACACAGTTAGATATATTAGGTGAAATAGAGATGTTTTCTGATAGACACAAAACTGTTAAGGTTGAAAAAAAGTAAGATAACAACTGATACACTAGATAAGGAAAACAAAATCCACTAAACTAGGTTAGATCATCATCACACTGTTATTTCTAATCCAAAGAGGTTATACTGCAGTAGTTAGGAATTACCTCTGCTAGCAACAGCTCACTTAGAGGTTCTTATACTGTTGAAATACGATGAGTTTGGAATTTATAGTTTAGAATTTATAGAATTGGGGTAATGGAATAAGAGTGACCTAAGCAAAGATTATATATTATATATATATAACTCATAAGGTACCGGAAGATAACAATAAAACGAAATGGCAGAGGAATGTTACACGCAGTAATACCACTTATTGATTTATTCACTGTTAATGCTGCTTTCTTCCGAATGTGTTCCTGAAGTTTTTGTGGGTATGTCTTTCCTTGACATAAGCAACCCTCTCTTGCTTCAATTGGATTTCATGCATGGTTCTGCCCGTTACTCCCAGCGTTTCGCCCTCCTGAAAGAACATGTCCGCGTATTCCTCCAATAACTCCTGTCTCCAATTCTTCCACTGTTTTATCACCCCTATCTGTTTGACCTCTAGTACTTGTTGGCCACTGAATCGTTTACTCCCTATACGGTTGATCCATCTACCTCGTTTTCTAGGTATCCGTGTTCGCCCTTTAGTCAGAAGATTACACCACACGAAGGCCTGATATTCCCGCGGCATCTGTTCCTGACGCTTCTGAAGCCTCTGACACTTCGCTAGAAGATTCGTCTGATCTAGGCTGTTCACGTCTTCTTTTAACCCCCATAGATTCTTCCTAGTCTACCTCTTTCCTCTAATAGATATATGGGCAATGTTTGGTTATGTGGCCCTCATTCCCGCACTCTAAGCATCTAGTACGGAGACAACGAGCTACCAGATGTCCTGTTTTCCCACATCCGTGACATCGTCACTTCTCCTTCCGGCCACCATTTCTCAGTCTGACCTGGTTCGACTTCGTCACTCCTGAGCCTCTATCTCTACCGATTGTTCTCTCCTTTTCCAGGATGGATAAAAGTTACTCTATTCCATTCTCCGTCGTCCGTCTTCATCCTTGAATTCACTTCCTGTGCGCTCGCTTCCATCATTTCTTGCGCGAACTCGGTGAACGTGCGTTCTCGTGGGAAATCTCCTTTTTATTCGTCTCTTTGTCCAGCTAGACTTTAAATATAGAGCCCAGGAAGCTCATCCACCTGTATATATATATTCCGTACTTTCATTTTTCAGTTATTAAACTGTATTTGTCAAGTAGCCTACCAGCGTACTGCTCATTAGACTGCGTGGGACTTTTTCTTTCCCTAAACAAATGAAACACGTCTTCTTCTGGGGTCCGCCTACTCCCTCTGTAAGCCTTCATCAACCTCTCCTTAACAGTGGGTCTCACGATTGGGTTGCCAGAAGCATCCATTTTTGGGAAGAGTACTCAAAAGTGCGAAGAATTAAAGAAAAAAAATAGAACAAAAAACAGAAATGAAATGAAATTCGTAACAATAATAAAAAAATTTCGGCACCACTTATGAGTTATCGAAAAGGCAGAGTAATGTTACATGCAGTAATACCACTGATTTATTCCCTGTTAATGGCTTCCTCAAATACATTACATGTGTTTATTTACATTGCTAGAGAATATCAATATATCTTATCATATCATAACTAACTGCAAGCAAAACTAATATTATATACGAATTATTGTGCTCATAAAATAACAAACATAAAAATGAATGATACCTACCAAGGTAGTTCATATTACCTTTATATTAAGGTAATTCATATTATCACATAAAAAATAATATTATCTACCAAAGTAATTCAAATATCGATTTATAAATATTATAATAATAAGCTAATGCGTATTGGGTTATGATTTCATGAATATATGCTAAATTGTCATCATTTATTGTTTCTGAATATAATAAATAAGCACATGTTTATTTAAAATATATATGATTTTATTCCTCCTCTTTGGTTTGTACTTATTTATTTGTTATAATATTTTTCATGTTTTTACTCACAAAATAAAAACTAGATAACGTTAAAACTAATATCCACTAAAAGTATTAGAAGTCTAACTAAGCTGCTTAAACTATTAGAAAGAAAAAAATCTCCAGTCTTGAGAATTTATATAGAAAGTCTTAATCTCCGATGTCAATTTTCATATTCTTAGCTTATACTACATAGCCTTGCCCTTCCTAGTTTCAAAATCTACTTCTAATATATCATTTTTATTATTGGACTGTACAAAAACAGACAAAATTCTTCCAATCTGTGCCTGTTTATCAACTTAAACATGCTTCTGAGCATAAAAATATGCATCTCTTATTCAATGGATGATATATTCACGAACATGTATGCTGACTAGATATGTTATGAATACAGTAGTGAGCGGAAGTGGTAAGCCAAGGAATATTGGAGAAGTGATCTATAAGGTTGTGACGTAGGAGGCTGTGACAGAGCTCATTGTACTGAGATGCATAATGGTTCTATACCGAAGGTGGGAGTTCTGAATGTGGATTTACATAATTTTGTATGGTACAACGAGCAAATCAATATAAGGCCTAACTTTTTAAATAATAAGGCTTTTATTCAAAACATTTATACTAACTAAATTGTAATCCATTATACATATAGAACATGTTGAAAACAACATAATTAATCCTTCCAAACATTTATTTTTCAGAGTACATTATAGGAACTATCTAGAGCGGAAAAACTAGTATAAATCAGAGTTACAAATTCTACAGGGTGTAAAACACTATTATCAACTTTTTCGGCCATTTTCTCACTTTTACTGCTCGATCTAGACATATCAATATTATTAAAACAATGGAAAAAAATATAAAGGATTCGGTATTTAATAATCATACGTTTTATATAAACTATGTTTTCGGTTGTATAAGAAATATCTTTAAACAATATAAAGATTTCCAGGTAGAATGACGATGATTTAAAATTATATGTTATCTGATTAAAATTATCACTAATATCTCCAAGGGATTTTTTTTTCTTTTTTATAGGAATAATACAAATCTGGCACTTTCAACCAAGGGGACATATCAAATAAAAAGAAACTGTAAATAAATAATAAAAATAAAGGGATTAAAGTAAATACA
>NW_027107323.1:207956-209969 GCF_000696795.3 Halyomorpha halys | reverse complement strand
TAAATAAAATATAATAGATAATATAAAATAATATTCTTAGTACCGAACAATATTAAATATTGAGGTGTTGATAGGTTACCGTGGATTAACATGTGTCTTAATTCCCCGAAGACCTGAAATGTCAGCACAAATAAATAATTTTTGTTTATTTGCTCACCACTCCGTCATCTTCTCCAAACTATTAAATATTGTTGATTTAAAAGTAGAATGTAAATATATATTATTTAATAAAAAAAAAGCATTGGAAATTAAATATAAATTTTACTGTCTATTGTTTTAAAATAAAATTTAACACTATATTAAACTAGAAATATTATAATTAAATGACTGTGTGATAAAATATAAAAATCAAGTATTATATATACTCTATGCAGCATTGTCCTGATTGGACAGCAGTGAGAACCAGGAGGGAGACATTTTTATCTCCTATAAAGGTAAAGTGAAGCCAAAAATTGAGAAGTTGACCACGCCTTTAGATCCAGGTTAATAGAAACGTCTGCCACTGTAATCTAGACTGAAACAGAAGACAACCAGTCATTGGTTCCTATCCCTATGTCACGCCACTAGAGTTCATGACAAGGCTCTCCATTTTGCTTCACGTTTCCAGGTAACTTTCATCATACTCCTTCCTCCAAGGTTCTAACACACATTTTTCTCCAAATATACGTCAATCAAGAATTTTCTCAAATTATTTTTCAAGCATATAAATATAAAAATTCATTGTCATATAAATATTCTTTCTATTACCTGTTGATAAAGTAAAAACAGGCCAATACATCGAATATGGATGACACAGTATCATATCTTCTTAACTGTACAAAAGAGCTGCGTGAAAGAAGTTTCACTTAGGATAAAACTGTAGCTTTTTTTAATTATATATAATCACTTTACAATTGGTCTAGGGAATATTCATCCACAACTCAATGTAAGGTAATAATAGTTTAATAATGATAAATGATTAATAGGTAAAACAAATTGTAGGTAGCATCCTTTACCTTTAAAGTACAAATATTATGAATAAGGAAAATGGACTTCAAAGCATCACTTTGAAAAAAAAAATTAAAAAAGAGAAAATACTGTTAGTATTGTTATTTTATATTAATAATTCTTTTATAAGAGAAATAATAAATATTAATATGCCTCATACATAATTAAGATTTTACCGGAAAATATATACTTCTTTTATTTATTTTTTTTTAGCTTAGACAATTATCCGTCTTGAATTTCGTGGGAAATCAAACTTTCTCTGATGCTTAACCAAGTTCAAGATAAATATATAACTTCGAGTAAACTTAAATATTAATTCAAAAGTATTACTAAAGTTAAAGAAGAGATTTCCATTTAACCGCGTTTCGAAATGAAAATATTGAAATGATCTCGTCTTAAATCCCTCAAAGTGAGTTTCATTAAATATTTTCATAAAATAATATTCTTTTAAAGTATTGAAGAACAAAGTTCGATTTTTGACATTATATTGGGTTTTATTAGTTGTAGATATATATTAGGACTGAAATTCAATTACCATGGTTAAATTCTCCAATACGATTCAGAAAAAGCAAGTTGAGAAAGTTATATACTTCAAGTTAAAAATAATTGGAACTGAAATATCAGAAAATGATAATGTTAAAATCGATTTAATTATATAATTTAATCAAATTTTGTTTTTAAAAAGAATGTCGAATAGTTATCTAATTTCAGAATAGTAAAGAGTTAGATAAGAAAAAAATTAAACAGCTTCAAAGAAAATTTTTAATACATAAAACAATTGATCAGTAATAATGAGTACATAGGAAACAACAAATGAGTAACAACTAGATCAAAAAAATAATGTCGATGATTAGGCAATATTAAAATTAACATTAAAAAATATTTTTAGGTAGTGAATAAGTTTTGTCTTGATATTACAGCTGAAAATAATTAATCCCTAATTCTGTTTGCTAGTAAGACAAGATTTTGTATTCATTTCCTAAACATCAAAAACAATTTTTAAATTGGTGATTAAAAAGTTAATTT
>NW_027107323.1:206849-207871 GCF_000696795.3 Halyomorpha halys | reverse complement strand
TAATTTATTTATTTACTTTTAAGATTTAGAAAACAACATTAATTTAAGCACAAAGGATTATGAAAATTTAAATTTAAAAATAATGAGGCTTAGAGATATTGGGTTATGATGCTGAGTTAACCTTTTACCTTTTCCAACGAACCACCTTTCATCAAAAGCTTAGTGACAGATTTTTTCTCATCTACAAGAGCCCCCCTAGCTCCTGTGATGGAAAAGTAAAAATGAATTAAGAATGAACTGAGAGTAAAATTTACTTAGAGCAGTTTTATCACTAATGCCCTTAAAAAGAGGTGTACTTAAATAAAGAGAGTACGAAGAAGAAGTAATTCATGATTTCGCTAATCAAAGATCAAGACCAGTCATAAATGTTAAACTTTCTTTTTTAATATTTTACATTTCAAATATGTTTTGTATAGTAATGGTTTTAACTAGTACATCGTTTATTTAAGTTCAATTTACATGTAGATTGAGCGGTTTTATCAACATAAAATTAAAGAAAGATATTTTAACTACTACATATTTTATTGTTAAGCCAAAGTAGTTCATAAAATACATTAGTGTCTAATGTCTTTAAACTCTTATACTATCTTAAATTATGTTAAATGTCCTCATTGGATTGAAGAAGGTCCACATTTACTCAACAGTTCAGCTTTTATTATATTTTTACTGATTCGATTTGTTTTTTTTTCTTTTAAGATACAATGACTTTATAGACCCTTTGAATCACGGCACAGTGGGCCAAACGACTAATCAATTTAGCGTGGCGAAAAGCTGTTTTGATGAATTAAACTTAATTCATCTAAACAGCTTTTCGTTACTAATTTAAATCATATAAAATAGTAGGGAAATATTGTTTATTGAAAAATTATTAAAACAGAACTAATTGTTTTCAACTACTTTGTTAAATCTAAATTTAATCTCAGCAACAAAATTGATTTGAAAAATGGAATAATAATGTTTTCCTCTATTTTTGGAAAGAGTTTTGTAATCAATCAGGTTTCAAATAATTTAAACATTCATAA
>NW_027107323.1:204294-206697 GCF_000696795.3 Halyomorpha halys | reverse complement strand
TATATATGTATATATGTATATATAAATTTAAATAAACATATAAGTGATAAATATTAAACGTCATAATTTTTTTTTTAAAATAAAGGGTAATGAATATAAAATTAACAAGCATAAAAAGTAATAGGTAGAAGTAATAAATATATAATAAAAGAAGTACTAAATAATTAATTTAGACTATATATCATTTATTTGAAAGAGTAATAGCAAATTAAACCAAAGCAACCACTGAATTATCTAAAATTATTTATTTGCTTGGTTTTTGGAAACTATTTAGAATTGAAATGATCGAGCTTAGAAAACAAATATTGTATATTCATGATTCATGCATTTATACGTTCATAGATATATATTCGTTCATAGGTACGTATATAGATAAACCATTTTATTGCCTTAATATGGAAAAAATTTCTAGCTAACCCCTCCTCCCTCCCCCCCAAAAAACAGATCTTCGTCCGAATAGAAAAAAAAATCAAAGAATTTAGTCGGAACAAAGGTATATGGCTCACGCTGAGCCTCCACTGGCAACCTTTCAATTGCTGTTACGGTCAATTACGACTGAGTGAGAAGTTTTTATTTCAATGATTATTTCTTTATATTATTTTTTCTTCACTTGTAAATATGATATTCATAATATATTGCACTAATATTTATTTAACACTTAAGTATAGTAGATTGTACTACATTACAAAAAAAATGTATATTTGAAGAAAGAAAAGAATTATATTTTTGAAATACCGATCACGCAATTTCAGGTTCAATAGCACTTATTCCAAGTAACTCTTCTTTATTTAGGTCATATCTGAGGCTTTTAGCAAAACAATCATTGGTAAAATACAAATTTCAGTTTTTCAGAAACCAGAACCGTTATTTATTTTTTTTATAAAAAGCTGTGTGTGTGGGGGGGGGGGAGAGGGAAGAGTATACTGGCTTCTCAGAACCCTTGTTATTGGATGTACGTATTTGTCTATAATAACGATACATATTAGAATGTGTTATCTGTTTAAATATTTAGATGTAAAAGTTTTTTTAAATTAAAAATGTCTCATAACTATAAACCTCTAAAAACCGATATTGATAATAATGGCTGTTGTTTCTCCAAGGCTGTATTCTGTGCGATGAATTATTTTTATGACAATTATTTAGGTATGATTTTTTCCTAACATTTATCTCCATGTTTTGTTACAATATGGAAAATTAGTAAATTTGTCTTAATTTTTTTTTTAAATTTTATTAGTAAGTAATTGTTTCAATAAAATTATAATGATATATGAAACTTTGCAATCGCATTTCTAAATTGCTTTTAATGCGTAATTTCGAGAATAATAGACCCATTTTTTTCATTATGCCAATTTTATTAAATTATTTATAAGAGAAAAACTTAAACCATTGTTTAATATTTCACAGAGGCTTATTCCGAATGATATGACACAACATTTGGCTGAAATATTCTCTGTATATCCTAATTGTGACACTTTTCGAGCATCCTTCGTACACACACAAGGAGAAACTAATGATGTGCCCGTATGTGGGGCTGAGGTACAGCTGTCGAGGGGGCCAGAAAATATTCCGTATTCAGGGACGAAGAGGATGGGACGTGACAGCGGACTTCTCCTTCGGAAATCGATCATGGCGGGGGAGGTCCTCGGAAATCAGTCGCTGATTCGAATTAGAGCCCTCTCCCTCCCCTCTCTCTCACAGCCACTACTAATACACATGAACACATATACACACCCACACACTGCATACTGCTGCGGGAACATTGGTTCCATTGGAGCCTGATTGAGTTTTGTACTCTTTCGACATTTTCCCTCACTACCAAAATAATCTAGTGAGGAGCTGAAACTGTTGGAGAATTATAGTTGAAACATAGATCTTATTTTCTTTTGCACTGAGCTTATTCTAAAGAATCTTACCGTTAATGATTGTATCGTAACTTGAGGTTTTATAAATATCCTTGTTCATTTAAATGTTCAATTAAACAGTCTATGCGTTAACCACATACGAAGAGCAAGAAAATCGTAACCCTGGCACTAAAATATACGACCCAAACCAATGGCGACAAAACAAAATTTACATTATTATGATTCTGCATTTTTTTTTTTTTTGCTTATATAAACTCTGTATTTTTATTTTTGCGTTATAATATACAATATTGAAAGCTGACTCACAAGTCTTGATTCTATCAATACCCAATTTCTTGGAAACCGCTCGCATAGACACTTTCCTTTACTCACCTCCTCCTGAGAGTTCGCTCATATTGCTCATTAATACAGAAATAACCCTTATGTTACAGAAAAGATTCGTTCTAGCTTCTAGGTTCAAAAGCAGTCTAGCTGAGGTTTCGAACACTAGTCTGTAGATATTAATTGTAAATATTATATTATTATATATATAGGTATTCTT
>NW_027107323.1:198981-204184 GCF_000696795.3 Halyomorpha halys | reverse complement strand
TATAATGCATTACCCAAATATCTCTGAACAGTAAAATGGCAGTGGTTTGAAGTATAACGGATGGAAAAAAATAGCCTAATAAATTGAATCCAAATACATGAATGTTACTACATCATAAAAAATGAAAATTTATGATAGTGTCACTCTCTCCAAGCACAGTTCAGCTTTTGTGAAACGCCGATGATTTTTGTACTGCAGCCAGATCGGAGTGTGCATTAAGAATGCCGTTTCTGGCGCTACAAGATGCAGCAAAGAAAGCTGGAAGCCAATTAATAATTCCAGTACAGTGTTAGTTTATGCTCGCAGGGCACTTCAGAAGCGAATTCTACATTTTAGGACCATAATTACTCTTTACAAGGCCCTTATTCTTCCCCCCCCTATTCTATTTAACCTACAGGTCCGAAGTCTGGTCATAAACTTAAACGGGTGTGTGGCCCTGTTATCTGTTACACCCTATCTGGAGTTCGAAACTCGAGTCCTGCGACAAATCATTGCATGAGTTCTTGAAGAGGCTCAGTTTCGGTGACGGGACGTAGCGCCACATATGTGTACTTTTGTTTAGTATAATCTTTCTTAGTTCCTTTTATATTATCCCATTTTTCCTTTATTACTGTTGAATAGTTTTAAACTGATGAACTCTTCCACTGAACCAAAACATTTGAAAATTCCTTTTTAGCCCACTCCATGGCCCTCTGGAATTCCCACTCTTCTATTATCTGGCATGCGTCTTCCCTTTCTTCATTTAAATCCTTCAAAACCTAGACGCCTTCAGCTAAATCACTGGCTCAAATTGAAGCGAATCATGATTTTGTTTTTAATATTTGCCTTCCATACCTCAAGGCATACTCATCTTTCCCTCCTCTACGGTGAGTTTATGCGGTTTTCCCCTTTAATCGCAGATAGTATTTTCACGGTTGTTATCTATGACAAATCTTCAGCTCCCAACACTCTTCCTACATCTACAGTATCATCCAATTCAAATTCTCTATCCAGTTCCGAAGAAAACATTTAAAATTCCCTTTAAACCCGCTCCGTTGCCTTCTGAACTTCCTCCCCTTCTAATATCTGGTATGCGTCTTACCTATCTTCATTTAAATCCCTCCTTTTCCAATAGCTTTCACATCCCAAACCGACGCTCCTTGACCATAATATCTAGCTTGAGAAATGAATTTAGATGAGCGATGAATATTTTTTTAGGCAGGAAGAGATTAGCTCCCTTCCTTTTATATAGGACTGATTTTGTTTTTAATGTGAAACAAGAATTCAATATTTTGTTTATCTATTGTATAACATTGTCAGAAGCCATTAATATCAAATAAGATCTATTCTTTTTCTTTTATTTTTATTTGCGCTCCTGTTGCCGATTTTAGATTAATTAATATATTAATAATTAATATATATAATATGTGTAGAGGCACTGCATTATATCATTAGAAGTGAATATTTTTTTTAGATATTAATTGATTATTTTCATACTTTTATTTTTAATTGTAAATAAGAATTTATTTTATTTTGTTTACAGATATATATTATATTGATTAATTGTACGCTCTTCTTATTCTAAAGGATCCATGTCCTAGAATAAAATTGATTTTATATCTATCTTTATGTTTCGTTCATATTAATTTTCGTTTTGTGGAATTCATACGTACAAATACATAATTTGTAATATTTTAATAAGAAATTATCCTTGTTTAGTAGTCTTCTTCTAACTTGGCTTTTTCTACTTATATGAATGTCTATATCTGCGGAAAACACTTACAGACCTCGTGATAAATCGGTAGGATGAGTGGTCAACGACTTTTCGAATCCCCCCCCCCCATCCATAGGATCATAAAAAGTTAATTTCCATAGAGAGCGGACGGGGAGAGAGAGAACCGACTGAGTCCAAGGAAGTGGAGTCCATATTTCACTTTTTTCTTCCTCCCTTGCCTTAATGTAACCCAGTATTCCTCTGGTTCTTTCGCACTATTCCCAAAGGAAGGAGGTTGAATCCTTAGGATTGAAAAAGGTAACTGAGCACCCCATTCGGGGAAGTGGTTTTGTTTTACTCAGTTGGGATTTATTTGTGATCATGATATTGAATAAGCGCGGAATACAGGACAATTGAAAAAAAATAAGGAAAACAATATTTCTATATTTTAAATTATTACGTTTTCTATAACAAAAAATGGAAAGTATTCTATTGAGTCCAATTTATCCGTTATTTAAAAATTATTATTTAAATATTATTCATTGTAATCTCAGTAATCCAAAGTTATTGTTCCAGGAGGGTGTTTGGACTAAAGATAAGTTCATATTAGAGAAAGTATTAAGGAAAAAGGAATAAAAAAATTCAACAAATATGAATGTACATAATTACTTTTATTTATTTCATTTTTTATACATTTTCTCGGAAATTTGTCTGTTTGGTTTTAAAAAAATATATATTTTTTTTTTTGCATCCCTAGGTGATGATTTAATTTAAAACTATAACAGTGTTCATTTATAAGTAAAAAAAGAATAAATAAAAAAAATTCTCTTTGTAAGGATTTATTTATTTAAAAAAGGAAAGACAAAAAAGAGTTCACGAATAAAATTTGTATCACACATATTTCTACTATTAATTAAATTAGTTTTACAGAATCAAATGATTCGTACAATTGATATTATGTATTTCTAATTCCAATAAAATATATTATGAACACTTTCACAGAAATTAGATTACCCTACGCACAAACTGTAAAAATTTCCACTTTCGATTTTCGATATTGATCTTTAATACCTATTTAACATGAGAAAACTTAAATTTTAAAATAAATTTAATTTTTTTTCAGCTGTAGGATATGTTTTTTTATCACTTACTTAAACACACTCTAAAAAAATAATAATAATAACTCATTCAATACAATAACCAATTTGTTCTTATTCTACACGCAAAAAACAAATAGATTGGTATAAAATAAATATCAAATAAAAATACTAGAAACGAATCTCACTTGAATTTGAATAATTTGATCTTAAAATTCGAGAAAGAAATTGGGAGGGATATGTTTTCGGAAACAGAAAAAGTACATAAACCCAAAAGGAGCTCTTCCTATTTCACCTCAATTCACAAATTTTCAGCCCCTAGGTCAATTTACAGGGGCAGCCAAAGAACTCTAAATACACAATAAATTTCAGAGCGAAGAGTTGAGACCCCAAAATGCAAATTCCTATTACCAACGGAATTCACATATAAGTATATAATATTGCTGCCTCACCTCTTTCCAATGACCAATCAGTATTATGTTAGAGTATATTATTTTGGGAGAAATTATGAAAAAAAAGAATAGTAATAATATTTCATAAATTAAGAAAAATAAATATTCATGGAGAAGAAAAAACTCTCAAAAGTACAAGTACATAGATATAGCTTCTTCGTTACTTATACCTTCTATAAATTTTTTTTTTCTGAAAATCCTTTTTCCATATATTTCTATCTCGCGTTTAATTACTTATATTTCAAGGTTGATAATTTGTCGTTTGAGAATATAAACTATTAGACAAGCCGCTGGTGAAATGTAATATATCCATGGAATTGCACTTTCGCATAAGTAAGAGAAAGTGGTAAATATGATATATTTAAAAATACTATATCACATCAACACTAATTCACAACTTTACTCTAAGAATTAGGCCTGATCAGATGAGCCGTTTTTAAAATACAAATATAGGAAAAACGGTTCACGCTTACGTAACCGCAAGTAGTTTATGAAATATAATGAAATAAATACTGAATCCACGTTTCGTTAATCCCCAAATTTATATAATTTGATTTTTTTTTCTTACGTTCCTGCATAAATACAAAGCATCGTTCATAACTTAAGTAGTGAGGAAATAAAAGAAGAATAAATAATGCATTTGAAAGTAACAATGAAACTGATATCAGAATATAATATAGTATAGATTGATTTATTTATAAAAATGAAAACTAAAAATTAGAGGATATCACCCTTTTTAATCTAATCAAAATTAATTTAATAAATGAATTTACAAAAAAAAGAATTAAAGGATAACATAATCTGTGCAATATTGATTATTGCATTTTTCTTGTTATTTTGACATTTTATGAGAGACAGTATACAACAATCTATGGACGTTCATCTCTTACAATTGCAGTATTTGATATCAACTTAAAATTTGGTTCTATTTCTTTTTGTGGTACTTCTTATGATTTTTTTTAAAAGACTGAATGTTTCCCTACTAAAGAACTTTCGTATATTATAATAATTAAAAACATCATTAGATGAAAAGATAAGTTAAATTAGTTACTTTTTATCAATAAAAGTATTTACGTAACGTTCTTTTATAAATATATAGTTCAGAATTTTAAATTAATGTATTTAACTGAAAATTAAGTAAACAACTATTACGTAATTTTTTTTGTTTTGTTTTTTCTACTTTCTGACTCTCTAATAATCACTGATATTTTCCATACATTTTTGTGTATTATTGTTTCGGGAGTTTCAATGATCTTTACCATTTGAGAAATAATTTATATCAATCTTTAAAAATATCATTAAATGATTTTCGTAGCCTAATAAAATTTGTATCCGTCTCATTACGAATATTCTTATTAAATATGTTAACATAAATAACATGAGCATCTGAATACAACGATTTGGTATTGAAAAACTTGAAAAAAGAATTCGAAAAACAATTATAGAGCTATCGGAGGAGTCTAGCTATTTTACGAAACTATAAATTAGGACAAGTAGGAGTAGACGACTGTTTGAATGGGCGACCAACTGTCCCCAAGCTCAGGCCTTGGCTGTCTGGACCAACTAACAAATAGGTTCAGTTCTATCTATCACACGTAATTGGTTGAATATTTTAGTTGAAAATTTAAAAAAAAATGTACATTTCCAATAATTTAGTGATAAAAGCTTTTAAATTATATACTGATTAATTATTTATTAATTTTATGTCATAAAAAATAAAAAGTAAAACGTTGACAATGGACCATTATCCGAAATGGCAGGACATTTTAATAGGAATGTAGTTTTAGTGATAAAAAAAATCAATAAAAAAATCTGTTGTACTAATATGATGAATGGAATGGTGGAAAAAATTTTATATGTGAAAAATATAAGTCAAATAGTACAAATCTATGGCACTATATTTCGTACTTAAACAGAGATTGGTATCATTCTTCCAACATTCTATCCGTGTATAGGTGTAT
>NW_027107323.1:181813-198931 GCF_000696795.3 Halyomorpha halys | reverse complement strand
TAGGTGTAATCTTGAGCACTCAGCTCATTTTGGAAAATAAACGTTTATATTTTCCTAGTATTTCGTATGTTTTGTTTTTACTTTTGTCTACCTTCCATTAACCCTTTGATGATAATATTGCCGCTTGTTTATGTTACTCCCTCTTTTACGTCACCAACTATACTCAATTCAATTTTCCTCTAGACTCCTCCCAACGGTAAGTTTGAGCGATGCCAGCACCTGTACACTCCTAACGTGACATCCTTTTTTTTTTTCTCACTTGAGCATTTTGCTCACCTGGACACATCCTGCGTTTCTTTTTTTAAATCATGAGCCAAGGCAAGAACATCTGGATCCTTTAGATACTCGTGGAAGAGTCACAATTTACAATTTCAATATCGAATTGCGTAGAAAGTAATCGTGAAGATTTTTGTCATCATCACATCCAATCATATATATATATATAAAAAAAGTATCTATCTGCCAAGAGATAAATGCTCACGACACATCTCTTAGGGAACAAAAAGTAGGGCTAGGTTAAATACATCATCTGATTTTAGGCATATTGAAATATGGTTTCATAAATAAAAATGTAGAACTATATCAGTAAAATAAGTTTGGATCATAGAAATTTTCATTTCAATTTATATTTTTTTACTTTTTGTTAATATTCTGAAATGGTTATTTATAAACTCTAGATTTTCAAGGCCGAGATTAAGTCTCATGAAACATCTAACTACCATTAAAAAAATCTCGATAATTTTGGTGGAAAGCTTTTGACAGCTGGCAGACAGCGTTTTTTAAATGTTATTTTTCAGCTTTACTTCAGAAAATCACAAATTCTTAAGAAGTATTTTTTTTTTCTGTATCGATTACAGAATTTTTGTTATTTTGTAAATTGGTGGACTCGCTACTTTTTTTAGGTATATCCAAAATTATGAATAAAACATGTTTATTTTTCTATTGCTATAAAAATTCGTATTTTAGGATTTCCCGAGGTGGGAATCACAATTATATATTTAGTAGGACCGTCAGGAGCTCAAGTGATTAGGCGCAGGTCTATCAACCTGATATCTTCGTGCGGCGGCGGTTTGAATCCGGCCTGAGGCGTTGAGTTTTTTCATTAGTTGGTGGTCCTACAAAATAAAAAACTTAACCCCCCACCATGGTTAGAATAGATAGGTTACCTGAAGATAACCCCTGTCAGACTACTTCAACGAGGGTAAGATCTAGCTGATATTAAATACCATTTACTTTACATGCTGATTTTAATTAAAATAGTTAGAGCTGTTTTCGAGAAAATGGAAAAAAAATGTGTAATGTTGATTTTATAAAGTGTCAGTTCCAGTCAGTCGATTTTATCGAAGTTGCTGTCACATCTCAGGCTTGTAATCACCTTGAATATGTGTATTTCAGTTTTGTATCACTTTTCGTTACTGGTTGTTCACACACATGCCATTTTTCGGACACAGGGGACCCTAAAACATGTATTCCCGTAAACATGTATACTCGAATTCGAATTTTTTTGTTAATTTATCATGGAAGGGTTAGTATCTTATAGTTAGTTGTTTATCTGGTTCTTGTCAAATCGGCCAAATTTTGTGAATATTTAAACTTTAAAATTGCTTAAAAGGTTAAAGGAATGAACTCATTAAACTTTATGCCAGTGTTATCCCAGAATGCTATAGTTCATTGTATGATTCACATTCTTTATTTTATTCATCTTTTCAATGACTATACAACTGATTTTTTAAATATTTTTTTTTAAGTTTTATTCCTAAGCTTTCTCATAAATATTTACCTACGATGGCTAGAGAGAGTATTACGCATAAAAAGTAGCTGGAATGGAAGGGGATAACTTCGGCAGGGTAATAACAGTCGACAATGTCATCGAAATGAATGTTATCGTGGCAATTGACAAATGGGTTATTGCGCTCTTCTTCCATTATATTTACATAGAATGCTTAGACAGAATGATGATATATTTTACCATTTAACTTCGTTTAGAGTTTTTTTTTTTTTTTTTTACTGTATATCTAACAATAACTCTCAATAAAACATAAATTTATAGTTTATGCTGGCGAACAGTATAAATTACACATTAATAGAATGGAGGAAATGACGCAAGAAGTAGTGAAATTATTATTCCGGAACAACTTTTACCTTAAGAACGAAACAACAACTGAATAGATATTAAATGTCGGAATAGAATGACAAACTAAAGAACTGTACTTTTATCAACCTTACATTTATATTATTAAAAGTACATTGATCACGAAATTCAAGAAAAAACAAACCGGTTGTAATAATAAATAGAATCTCTCTTAAAGCCAGAAGACTTCTTGAATGAGATGAAGCGGAAAATTCCGATGATGTGATATTCAAGGTAGTTTACGAAGTAGAAAAAACACCGTTCTAAATGAACGTTATTGAGAAAAATACATACTTATCAAAATTATACTTATTTCAATATTTAAAATATAATTTGTTTAGCCCCCTATTTCTCCTAAATTTCTATAACAATGAGAAAGCTATACATATAATATAAAGTTTTGAATCATCAAAATTTCATAACAATGCTTAAAATTAAAATGTTGTCAAAGCTTCTTTCGGGGATTTAATAGGTTCATAAATATAGGGTGTTTTTTTAAGCCCGATAGAACTTGAAATTGTAAAAAATAACACAAAAAATTAAATTGTAATCAAATTTTTTTTTTTATTCGAAAGATCAATACGTGACATTAACATTTGAAAATGATTTCGGGCATATGGGCACCGCGGCTGTTCTTGACGAAGCGCATTCTGTAAAATTGTGTTCAGCGATGAGGCGCATTTTTGGCTTAACGGGTTTGTTAATAAGCAAAATTGCCGCATATGGTCGTGCGATTTGACACCTCTCGATTATTTCCTGTGGGGCTACGTGAAGTCACTGGTTTATGCTGATAAACCAGCAACAATTGACGCCTTGGAGGCCAGCATTGTTCGTGTTATTCGTGACATACGGCCAGCAGTGCTCGAAAAAGTGGCCCAAAATTGGACGTCCAGAATGCGCTTCGTCAAGAACAGCCGCGGTGCCCATATGCCCGAAATCATTTTCAAATGTTAATGTCACGTATTGATCTTTCGAATAAAAAAAATTTTTTGATTACAATTTAATTTTTTGTGTTATTTTTTACAATTTCAAGTTCTATCGGGCTTAAAAAAACACCCTATACATTTGTAGTATAGAAATTTATTTATATACTATTATGTATTTTGGTATTTGCATATTATTTGGGGGCAGCGGTAGCAACGTGGCAACGCATCAGTCAACCAGGACTCGATCTGACAACCATTAGGTGGTTGTCAGATCGAGTCCCGGTCCCACCCGGGCTTTTTTCTAGCATAAAATAATACCAAACTCACTCACAACCTTCCCCGGCCATTTGTGAGGCCCATTACCCATGGGTGGGACTTACAAAAAATAGGCGTGGGAGTGACGAATCCACCCTACGATAAAACACCGTCAAGAATTGCGAGGACTTAGACCTACATGGACTGTCCCCCATATAATAATAATAATTTATTTTTGTTTAAAAATAGGCGTCATATTAAAATAAAAAAATATTGCTCATAATATAAATTATTTTTAAAATTCACTGTAAAAGCACAAATTCATTGACAATTGCTCGAGGAAATGAATTTCATTCCGTAAAAAGTTGCAAAAATGGGAAGCACTCTTGGAGCAGGCTAATGCTAAAAGCTCACTGAGCTCCCATATTTTTTCTTGATGACCTAAAGCAGAGATGGCTGTGATACATTTATTTTCCGGAGCCTCTTTGCGATGTCTTCATGTTCATGAGTGTCTGATTTATTAAGGGTATGTCGTAGAGATGTTCAAGTCAGTCCCTTTGCAACCATCACATTCATTATCTCCTTTTAGCTATGAATGTTTCTTTGATTTTGTTTTAATAATTGATACATCTTAAAAGATCTTTTGATACCGGACTATTATTTTATAATGTAACATGTATTGTGCTCTAACTCGAAGTTAGTAATTATTAGGACGCATGGCTTCGACAACATCTTTTTTCCTATCCTCAATATTATAATAAATTATTAGGTTTATATTTATAACTACACATAAAAAAGTATATTGTTAATGCAGATAAGTTGTCTCCATTTCAAGTTCTAAGAATAAATTTGTTAATTAATTAATTAGGAACATAACTATTTATATTAATTATATAATTATTATTTTTTTATATAAAAACTCTACAAGAGGAGTCGGATTTTGAAGACGTGTGTCAAGACAAATATATTTGCCCATAAGGAAAAGTAGAAGACGGAATGTGGTTAAATAGAAGCTAAGCTTATTTTACACTAATTTTCACCTTACTTTCAGATTTGTACTGTTATTTAACGCGATGCATACGAAATATAGCTTCGCCAAGGAAAATATGTTCCTTTAAGAGAACGTACAGGAGGAACCTGATAAAATCGATAATAGGTACAATAGCGCACTGTCAAAATTGGATTAACAATTTGATCGATTATGCATTTCAATGACGTACCCAGGATCAAAGCAAGCCATCGATTTTATATTTCTTTTTCGCTGTGATTTATTATTTATTACAATCAGCATTTGTTTGAAACAATTTTTTTTTATTAAATTAATACATTATTTTCACTTCCAGGAGGGGGAGGCAACTGCCTTTAGGTACGCCCATAATAAATTTAGTGATATAACACGAATTCGATGAAGCCAATTTTGTTTTGTTAATACCTATATTATGAAATAGCAGTGAATTTTTTTTCAGTTTTGAGGACATAAATGTTTAGCATATTTTGGTACTGAAGATGCAAAAACGAATTAAAAATGGATAAACATTAGAAGTTAAGTATGTTAGAGACTTGGCTGAGTTCTCTAATGGAATATAGAATTATTTTACGTTATTTTCTGTATTACTGACACACATATCTGATATTTTTTTCAATCGGGAACAAACACAACTGCTAGTACCTCAATTTGAAAACCCATTCATACACCTAGTAGTAATATGATAAGCTTATTGGGTTATTATTGTTTTATTAAGTCCATCAAATTTGCATTCCTGACCTTACAATATCTATCCCTTAAATAGTACAGCATCAACTTAAAATCCTATGTTTTTTAATCATTCCTTGACTTATTTTCTATCCACTGTAAAAAAAAAAAAAATGCAAGGAACAATATCTATATATTGATACACAAAATTATGAAATGCATGGCTTACCCATATCCTACACATACCCAGCGGAACAGGTCCCTCTTCACGTTCCATTAATTCCATTGCGTTGCCTTAGTCTATAGCTAGACTATACCACCTTAGCTGGACTCATATCAACACCTTATAATACCACAAGACAATCAAAGGGAGAAGACTCAATTAAGAATATAATATATTTCATGTATTATGTATGAACGAAGCACTAATTCTATTTTAATGAAGTGTATGAAAAAAATGAAATGAATGTTCTTTATGACAATTCATTATTCATGTCTCGTTTTAAATCGAAGTAAATCATTTTCGAAACAATAGATTTAAAATTTATTTGAAGAGCTACTTTTTGTCCCCTAAGAGGTGTCCCGTGAGCATTTATCTCATGCCAAGTGATTTGTACTAATTTTTTTTTATATATATAATTCAATGTGATGATGAAAAACTCTTTACGATTACTTTTTATGCAATTTGATTTTTTTTTATTAATATTTATTTATTGCTATTTACAACTGTACATTATAATAAATTTAGTAAATCTGATCTAAGTTAAATTGGAGTGTTGCGGCGTGTAGAGAAAGTACCCATTGGTAGCACTCTAATGACATTTTACATTAGCTGGTCTCGTGGCCATCTTCTTTTTAGGCGCCTTGAAGGATTGTCAGGAATGGAGGAGGATGCAAGATTAGAACAATTTGAAATTAAAATTGTAAATTGTATTTCTTCCATCAGGGGCTGAAGAATCCATATTTCGTAAAAGATCTAAGACATTCTTGCCTCGGCTCATGATTTAAAAGAAGGAACACAGGACGTGTCCATGTCAGCAAAATGCAAAGCAAGAAAAAAAAGTATGTCACGTTAGGAGTGTACTAGTGAGGGAAACGCTCAACCTTATGCGATAAATATTACGAGGGGACCAGAGCAAAACTGAGTTAAGTATTGGTGGGAAGGTAATGAAGGGAGTAATATAAACAAGCTGCAATAACAAAAAAAAGGTTAATTGAATGTTGGCAAATGTATAAACAAAACAGATGAAATGCTAGTTTATTCCCAATATCGGCAAAATTCTCAAGGTTACAGCTCCTCCGAGCTAATGAAGAAGTGAAGTATACAAAAAAAAAATATATTTTTGGAAGGTAGGAGAAATTATTATCCAAACAAACAAAAAAAAGATCCGACTGTTTTATGTTGTTTTCTTCTTTTAATTTTTGCATTATTGAACTTCCTAAATCAATCATTGTGTTGATTCTGATTGTCTACTAAATTATAAAATAAGCTTCAACGTCTTGTTTTTATTAAAGTGGTGTAAGTTTATTAAGGATTGAGAGTAGAGTATTAATACCTCCTTGTGTATTGTAAAAATGTATAATATATTAGCTTTAAAAGCACTTCCTTTTTCATGCATATATTGTTTTGTTTTTTTTACAAGATCTTTACTGCATATATTGACACAAGCTAATCCTCACTTATCGGGTGCAGTCCAGAGGATTGGTCTCATGGAATAAAGTTGTAATTTGTTTACATTAAAGCAATGGAATATTATCTGGAGTAGGTTAATTATAAGTATAAACACATAGTTCCTTTGCATAGTGAAACTTACTTGTATTCAAAGGAAGGTGAACTTCACTATCCCACTACCATCGGTTCCTGTGTCTAAAAATTAGGAAAACGCCAGTCTGAACAATTCGACGGTCACATCAAGACTAGCACATTAAGTGGTGACACTAAAAATGAAAAAAGGCTTAGCATATCCTGCAGATTAGAGATTAAATTAATTTTGGAGCTTGGAGTACACCTGTACAGTGTTAATGTTCATGATTTTTTTTTAATAATTTATTTATTGATATTTACAACTGTATACATATATACACATCAAGTAAATTTTCTGTAAGTGATATTATGATATGATAAAAACATGTGGAGAATCTACCCATTGATAGAATTACAAAAACAATTCTAAAGGTTAGGTTATTATCTAAAGATCTCGAGGCCACCTTTTCAGACGCCTAGGAGGATTGTTAGGTAGTGAAGGAGAAACCAGGTTAGAAACGAGTTGGTTTGGGTGGTTGGGAAGTTTATTATGGAAGGATTGGTATCTGGTTCTAGTCAAATCGGCAACATAGGGGACATTGAGGTCCTGATGGATGATTTGATTTGTGAGAAAGTAAGGAGCATTAAGGATTTTACGAAGGATTTTGGACTGTAAGGATTGGAATCGAGAGGAATTAGATGGTTTAGTGGAGCCCCATAGCTCAACTTCATATGTCCAAATAGGCCTTATAATAGTCATGTAGATCAGTGTTTTGTAATGGATTGAAGTTTGGACCGTTTGTCTAGTAAATGTTGTAATAGTCGGCATCGACGAGCAGTTTCCTGTCTTTTCAGTCTTGTATGAGGATTCCATGTCAGTCGTTTGTCCAGATTAAGTCCTAAGTAGCGGATCTGTTCAACAGGAATAAGTGGGGTATTATTAAAAGATACTGTAGGGTAAGACGGAGGGTAAATTCATGAAATTCAAAATTGAAAAAATATTTCTGATATGATACCTTCCATTAAAAGTTTTTAATCAATTTTTCTTTCAAAGAACAACTTTCATTATATATATTTTTTTTTCAAACATTGCTTATGTTTATTTATTAAATTATCCTGGGACTGACTATCGGCATGTTTTATGATTGAAAATATGAAAAACTTTTCATAATACATGACTAAGGTATTATGAAAGATATATTATATTATAGATTCATTTCTATTGCCAGTTTTCGCCACTTTTTTTTTGCTCGATTTAAGCGATTTTTTTCTGAGACTGCTTTGCTCGTTATCGGTAAATGTAGACCGGGCCTAATTATAGAATTTTGGTAACGGGGAAGGATTCTCTTACACTACCTTTGGTATCATAATATCCTTGGGAGATTTTGACATGTCATCGATCAATACTTGCAATTAGCAATATTTTAACGTAAGATAAGTGCCACAGAGAGTGAAAGTGCTTTCGCACCGATTTTCAGTTTTCCTACATTTTCAATGTTGTTTGATTTAATTCATTTCTTTTCGAACTCGACTCTACTCGTTATTGCTTTATGTTTTAAAGGTAAGATAAGAGCAGTCTTGATCCCGGAATTTCAAGCAATATGGTTATAGATATCCCTTCTTCTTTCCGTACCCTTCATAAAAATAAATTATTACATCATAATTATATAATACATTAAATGTATTACATATGCTTTTGCTAAGCCTTCTCCCTTTGATTGCCTCGTGGCATTCATTATAAGGTGTTGATTATACATATTCCAATAATCTGTAATATGTATGAATTTATAAATCCCATTATCTTTTTCATGAAGAAAGAAAAGAAAATGGAATTTCAGGATTTCGTACCTTCAAGAACGAGTGATTTTTAGTTTTTTATAGAGGTGTTATTAGTTGATTGTAGATTCATATGAGATGTTTGGGGGTGTGGTCAATAAAGATACATAAAAAAAATTATTTATTTGTGGGCCCTCTTTCTAATCAGGGCAGAAAAAACAAAACAAAACAACAACCTTAATTCAAAGAAACATAAAAATACAAATAAGATAACAATGAACAAACTTGAAAATATACATAATAATAAATAAAGTAGATTACTTCTTACCTCTAAAATATTATATTTTATCCTCTATTAGTATCAATGAACTACTACCAGCTCAATTTATTGTTATGTATATTTTAAAGTTTGTTTATTACTATTTTTATGGTTCATAAATTAAGGTTGTTATCTCGTGCTGTTTACCAGCTCTGATCAAGGCCTGAAATTCAGGTCGAAACTTCAGCACAAAGAAATAAGTTTTGTTTATTTGTGTATCTTTTCTGATCTCACCAGACTGTCTCAGATTTTTAGTTTAGGAAAATTCGATCTTTTATTTTTAATAAAAACTCCTCCCCTTTCAGATAAATCATTGCTCTTGGTCCTTTTCCAACATACATCAATACAAACTAAGTTATTGCAAAAATACTCATGTTTTTAACGTTTTTGGTATTCAAATTTAAATGCTATATTTAAGTTTTTAACTAACAATATAACAAAGTTAGCATAAAGGATGCATAATACAAGGTTCTATATATATCCTGCGATGTAGAATATAACACGAAGCATTTGAGGCCCCTGGCTCCCGACGCCATTTACATATTCATGCTCATGAGGCAGGAGATAACATCTGTGTTTACAGAGGGGAGGGGGAGCAATTAAAGGTGAACTACACCCTTCTCCACCGCACGGAATTGTTCTTCCGCTCTGGATATTAAATAATGGGCAGGTGGAGGGTGCGTGTACCGCCTCCTAGCTGTCTCAGACAATATTCCTTAGTCTTATCTTCGTAATTCTTGCATTGTTTCCAAACAACTAATTAGCTTATACGCTCAGGTCTTCAGTGAAATTTCCCGAAGAAATCTCATATTCCTTGGCTAAGGGGATTTGATGAGGTTTGGTGACTAGATCGCCTAAGAAGCGCTTTCTAGTGCCTCAGATGATTATAACGATCCGTATTTATGAAATGACACTATATATAACAACTATTATCTCGCCGTTTTCCAATTTCAAGCATTTTGTAAATATTACTCTGTTAAACTATATTAAAATCTCCTCTTCCCGTTTTAAGCAAATAATTGATATAGGACCGTAGCTCTCTAGGGGTTTTGGTGGGGCAGGTCCGGCCGGTAAGGATTGCCCTTTTTTGTGTTATGATATCCTTTTGTGAGATTGTGACATTTCGTACATGGACAAACCTATATTCAAGTAAACAATATGAAATACTTTCCAAAAAAGTGTAAAATACCGGATTGGAGTCTTCTTTCTCTAAATTTAATATATAATTTACTAGAGAAGGTTCCAAATCCTGAGACCAAGAACAAAATAAAGATGGATATTTGAGGAGTTTTCTACCAAAAGTCAATCCAACCCCTTTCGGAAAATAAAAAAATATAATATAGGAGCATCTCAAATGGGAGAATTCAATTTTTATTGAAAATGTTGATCTATAATATCTTTTTGATAGGAGAAAAAATTAAATTTTAAATAAACCCATGAAGTTTTAGCTGTAGAATTTTTATTTGCTACAAAAATACTCTGATTTTCTAAAGCAGATATATTAACTTTTGATATAGAACTTCTCATTAACTAAGTGGAGTATGCGAAGTAAAAATGATCTTGTCAGGTCATATGCATTAAGAATCACGTCAGACTATTACAGCACTTATAGACAAACGGTCTAAACTTTCAATTCATTTCAAGAAGACTGATCTCCATGACAATAATAAGGCCTATCTGAACATATGGAGTTTGAGCTTTAGGACTCCACTAAGCCTTCGGGTTCCTCTCGTATCCTTTCAATCTAAAATCCTTCGTAAAATCCTCAATGCTCCTTACTTTGGCACAAATTAAATCATTCATAAACACCTTAATGTTCCATATGTAACAGATCCAGAAAACAATCCTTCCATTCGTCAAATCCCCTAGTTTCTAATCTGGCTTCTTCTTCTATGCCTGACAAACCTCCCAGGCATGTGTAAAGAAGTTGGCCTTAATACCTTATGGTATAGAAATATTATTAGAGTGCTGCCAATGGACTCCACGGTTTCTCTACATGCCTGTGTCACCCCATTTTGATCTTCCATCAAAAATTTGCTTGATGTATTTTTATGTAAATGCAGTTGTAAATTGCAATAAATAAATAAAAATAATTGCTTAATTCTCACCTTTCTTCTTGAAAGTTAAAAGTTAGAATTATAAGGTAGCCTATTAAACTAAGGGAGAAAAAACGCCTCAAGCTTTTTATAAAAAAAAAGTATTGCGTAAAATATTCAGACCGAAAAAGCATGAGTTCACCAGAGAATTTACATTTTAATTTATATAATTTAGAAAATAGCATTGCGGTGAATAAGGTGAGCGTTTAAGATTGTAGGACTTAATAACGAGCGGATCCCTAAAATGTGTATAAACACTGATCCAACGGGTAAACCTCCAGGGGTAGACCGAAACGAGAGTGGGAGGAATGCATCAATACTGACCTTTTACTTTTAGATTTGGGTTTGAAAGGGTTTCTCTAGACAAATGTGTGTAAATAGCGATTGGTGGTATCGGCATCGAACTTTCGTGTTTACTGAGCCATTATTATTTTTATGGTTTCGTTTTAGAAAATTGTATTTTATCTTGACACAGTGAGTTTGTCTCCAATATAAGTACAATGTAGAAGTAATGTGTTGACCACATGTTGGATAAACATCCAATCATACTCTCTCCTCCCTTTCACAGTAAGCAGGACAGTTTGTGGTCACTAAACAGGTGTTTACTATCTTTACCGGAGCCAATCCTGGAGTCTTTTGAGCTGGTGGAGATAGGAGATCAAAGAACTAACTGGCTTTGCCCACTCGACTTGTTGATTCTCATTGAGAGGCAGAAGCAGTGTAGGTACCCTTTGAACCGAAATGGATAGTTAGCAGCTATGAAAGGAACTCCGGTTAGCAATTCCCATCAGACCGAATGTCGAGGAAACATTCCTTCCTCTTTTTCTCTATGGGCTCTAACATGGCCATCGTCGAGATTTGACTAGTTCCGAGTCTTTATTTGTTACATGGGTACTATATCTTATAATTTTTATAATAATAGGGGTATTCACGAACCATCTTTAATGCATAAGTGTTAAAGTCGAGAAAGGTTTTATTTTTGTGATAAATATTACTGATAATACATCCTACTTTAACTTGATTCAATTTACTAACGAGGAAGATTATTATGAGGTTTTCGTATATATTTATAATTGTTTCAATTCTTTTTTTTTTACATTTTTTTTAAAATGTAAAGTAAGAAAAAAGTTCATAAACATTTTGGAAACTATGTTTAATATTAAACTTTTCACATTGGTAGATATAAAGGGTTTTCTAGACTACCGATTGACTGTAAGATTCCTAGTGTGAGTAATGTCCACATTCTAGCACAATGATAGGTACAGGATTAGAGATAAAAAAATAATATTATCTTTCACTAGTGCATATATTTAAAGTCACTTTATGAAAACATGAATTCATAAAAAAACTTAATATATGAATAAATACATAGAAAAATACGAATACCCTTCAGAAATATTGAGAATGATCTTCAGTAAAAAATGGAAAATAACTCTTCTTGTTGAAGATTGATGTCGGATTTGTGTTCTATGTCTTTCAGTTGTATGATAGGGTCATCTAAAATATTATAGAATCTGATTTCTTTTCTCTTGTCAGATATCTGCAAGAATGTGACATTTATGTCATCCTTTTTCTTTCTGTCTTAGGTCGTGAAACTGGGGATCGTTTTTGAAATTGTCGAATCGTTCTGCTTTTTTGAAGTGTTGATTGGGTTAGCGTTGACATCAAACATTGCAACCTCGGCAGACGACCGGCAGTTCATTTTAGTGCAGAGGTGTGTAGGCGTAAGTGCATTATGCATTAAAAACAAAAGTGAAAAATCCTAAAATGTGAGCCCTTATACAGCCTTCTACGTTTAGCAGTAGCCGAGGTATACTGTTTTTCTAAAAAAATCAGTTTTTTTTTTTTTAAATGCAAAGAATCACCATTTTGTAACTTTACTTTGACAAATATCATAAAAATTGCTATTCCTACCAAAGAAGACTATCTGTATATTTGAAATTAGTAACTATATCGCATTGTTAGTGGTACTGAACAATTGATAAAAAAGAAATATAAATGAATTTGATAATTAACAAAAGCAGACTTTTTTTTTCAATTCGAAAATAAATTCCTGGCAATAAGAGAAAAAATTTAGAGTTTTAATATAGCATTAGCAAGTCAAGAAAAAATGAATATCAAACATACTAAGTTGTAAAGGAAAATAAAAAGTTGCGGGAAACTTACAAATAAAATGCCTTAAGACATGGCGGAGAACTAACAGTGAACTGCTTGCAGAGATTGGTAAGTCAATATCTTTTAATATGAAGGCAAGGAGGTTGAGATGGAAGATATGTGGAAGAAATCTATCAGGACGCATCTACACAGGAATGAATACCAGTATAGTTGGCAAGAGACCACGTGGAAGACCAAAAATCGAATGGACAGACAGAATTGACAAAGATGCGAAAGAGCTATATGCAGCAAACTCGGGGGGGGGGGGATATCTACAAGCTCTGTAGAGCCAACCGAAAAAAAATCTAAAAACGGATAAAAATTTAAAAACTGCATAAAATTTCTGCAAACGGAAAAGGTAAACACACCGCAACGAGAAACATAATTAGTAGTAATAATCTTAAAACTGTTGAAGTTTGTATTTCATCCAGTCAACTAAAAGGCTAATTTGGAATTTCATAGGGGATCTAGAGTTCTATCGTTCAAGGACCAAAGTACTCACCTCTCCAACATGCTTACCAACGGTAATGTAGAAAAAAATTTAGGTGGGTAAAGACACATCGTTGAAGTGTATTCAGGTGAAGTGAAAGTATTACACCTACCCTAATATTTAAATTTAATTGAACAACAATAAGAACCTGTAATTAATTCTCATTATAAGCTGTTTAACTGATTTAACTTATCACTTGTTCGAGAAGGCAGCATAAAGCTAAGTTTCACTGAAATTTAATACCACTGATTGTCTGATAAAGTAATCAGCTCTTCAGGAAGATAAGGAATTCAAGGACATCTAAGCATGAAGAAAGAGCATTTCCCCTGACCCTGGTGGTACTTGAATCAAATATTTTCGAATATGTTTTTTTTAAAAATAAAGTTACTACTGTAGAAAAAAAATTTGCATTCAATTATTTCTAATTGACAAGACAAGATTTTTATTTGTATTGTCATTGAAACGAAGGTTGTCGCAGAATGATTTATACAGCAAACACTGCAAAGATAAAAGCATTATCTCACTAAAAATAAATATTTAATCAGATAAAAAGGAATATAGATTCTTAGCCTTTTTGTTGAAAGCCCATAGTCAGAGTGAAACCTTTATCGTTAAATCCTTTAAAAACATAGTAGTCACTTCATACACTTTTATCATATTTGAACAACATATTTCATGAGCTATATATACATTTCATTATTAAAAAAAACATTTAATTTTGTTTCTCCTTCGAATTCCTCTCTTTTCATACCTTTGTAATCCAAAATCGTTCACAAAATCCTCAATGTATCTTACTTTGTCACAAATAAAATCATCCACAAAGACCTTAATGTTAGATATTAAACGAATCTAGCTCAAACCAGATATCAATGCTTCCATTATTAACTCCCTAACCACTCAAACCCACAAGTTTCTTACCTTGCTTCCTCTTCTAATCCCCGAAAGCGCCATAAAAGAAGATGATTATCATACCATTATAATCTAACATCAAATTTACTAGATGTATTTTATGTAAATGTCAATAAATAAATAAAAGAAAAATAAATTGTTTCTACAACGGTAATTTATTTCAATTTTGATTTTTAGTGGTAATTTTTTTTCTAAATTTATATTAAATATTTAGTTTTATATTAAGTTTTGAAAAAGAAACAGTATAGTAACAGAAAATCGTATGTGCTATAAATCACAAATAATGGAAAATGTTTTCAGTAATTAACCTTAATTTATATCCCTCATAAGTAGCCATCGAAAAAATTTTAATTGTTCTGAGTTTTTATTTTTAAATTAACACATGAAAGAAATGTATCACCTCTGCTTTCATTCATTGATTCTCAGTGCAAATCTAGCAAAGAGTGATTGATATTAGAGTCAATATATGGCGCAATAATTGTTATTGTACAATAGTACTGGGTATATGTAGGTCTTATTAAATGATAATGCTATTGATTAAATCAATCAAAATGCGTGTGATTTTAATTGTAAGACCCGATAAATTTTTATTATTAGTTAATAATTCCCAATTACTAAATCGCATATTGGTTCAATTCTGTCTCTTAGAGACTCATGCAGACAACATCAAATTAAAAGATTATAAAGGAATGAAGAAGGCTGAAGAAATTATTAAAAAGTTTACTAAATTACGGGATCTTGGGAATAATCTGGAGGTTAAAATACAATAAAACGAAGAAAAAATTATTATAATAATATTTAAGAAGAATTTCCAGTTAATATTTAAATATAAGAAACGTATATGCCCTAATATTTTCATAAGTTCATATTGAGAATGATTGGGCACACATTGCATACGATTCCATGATTAAATATTACTTTTTATTTCACCTAGTTCTTACATCTTACTTCATACTTCAGCTGGAAGCAATTGATCGGAAAAACAGTCGGGAAAGACGATATATAGATAGATATATTGAAGAACACTTCCTCTCGAAGACAGACATCCGTCAGGACTTAGTGGTGTTCTGGCTGTCAGTAATATCTATCCCCGAAAGAGATCCCTATAGAATCAAACATCCTACTAAATACATTTATACTCAGCCTTTAAAGTTTCAAAATCTTTCGTGTATTTGTTCTTAATCTCTTAAATCATAGGGAAATGAAATTAACCAAATTATTAAAGAATACGGAGATATTATTGGATGTTGATGAAATCTAGGATATGCTAGTCAAGAGTGCGATCAAATCTAAGAATACCTAGAAACTGGCTGGGTCAGGCCTGGACATTATATAGTAATAATAATAATAATATAAGGATCAGAAGTGCAGTACTTAGGAAGGAAATACTATAACTAAACCAACGGTTGTGCATACAGGTGATATGGTCAAAATCACGCTCGACCACTGGATTTTTCACCAATTAAGTGTAACTACTGTATTTTAACTAATTTACTCCTGCAAGAACTCTCGCGTTAGATGTGTTTCCTACTTCTTAATTTATTCGAAATATAAACTACATCATGCTCATTCGTACAAACCTATCGTCACGAAAGTTCAATGTCATGTTCAATACAATTCGTAAAGCTGCATATTTTATAATTACTGTCTTCAGGTGACATTCAATTAATAAATCAGTAAATCCATTAATAAATCAGTGATAAAGATATTACAGCCTTTTTTCATCCTTAGAATTCTGCATTCCTTGACACATCATGTTTTCTTAGTGCACAATCCACTAGTACTTTTACCACTTCAACAGTAACAATAAAAAATATCTTGTAACACAGCTATTAGACTGTTATTAATAATACGTCGAATTAGTATGAGAAGTAATCACGTGCTATTTTATATTTAACGTTACTTGATCACTTTTATCTCTAACCCGATGATAAAATACATCAACATTACTATCTATTAATATCAACAGCCATCCTTGCTGTTAGTTATTTAGAAAACAATGGCATACATTATGGAAGAAACAATTATTTAAATTAGATCATTATTATCATTTACTGGAGGGGTCCTGTGACTCAAATCATTAATATACCAAAATACCTCTAAACTGCTGTTTTTAAAATGTGATTTCAGTTTCTCTAAATTTATCAATAACTCAATTGCTGATTCAAAATGGGCGTTGGCAGGATTTTGTCAAGAGGGGAGCGGACCTCAGCCCATAACACACACACACACACACACATAAGTAGAATAACAAATCGACGAGGTGAAGTTCTCCTGGAAGCTTTCGCACAACTGTCATTTAGATTCTTATGAACACCGGAACGAAATGTTTGTGTTTTTTAGAAGAAAAAAAATAAGAAAGAGTAAAGTAAATTAGAAAAAATATATATACGCATATATATTGTAACGAGGTTATCGGTGAGAGAAAAGATAGATAACCGATCGATTTGATCGGAGCGTTCGTGAACGACATTTCTCTGAAGAGGAGTTTAAAACGGAAAAAGAACAGGTGTGAATATTGTTGACTTGGTGTGCACACTTTTGGTTACTTTTGTACAGCAATAAAAAATCTTTTTCTTTGTTTTTGATTCATTGAGTTTTGTTCCTCTTGGCCCGGGTATCACG